>NC_140477.1:28977591-29092591 GCF_051167445.1 Perissodus microlepis | reverse complement strand
GACGGGTACAAGGACTAGAGTGCAAATGAGTGAAAAAGCAGCCAATGTCCAAAGAACCATTTGGAAATCCCTTCAGAAAGTCTGAAGGAATATTGCACTGGACCATTTTAAAAAAAATATATAATAAAGTCCTGCTGCTTGGATAAATAAATAGCTCAAGACATTTGTACTGACATTTAAATGATTGAAATGCAAAAGTATGGTGTCTCTCACTAGAATAAACTGACTGAGTGTAGCAGTCTCTAATGGGTTAAAAAGAAAAAGAAGTTTAGTTTAGATAAGTTTATGCGTCACTCAGAGGTGTGTGTGTCTGTGGGTGCGTGTTCGTGCGTGTACTTGTCTACGTCAGGTGAAGGTGTGCATAGAGGCCGGTCTGGGTAGTTGGGCGGTGTCAGGATGATGACATTTCTTTGAATGACTCTGGACGAAGGCAAGAAAGGAAGTGATAAAGGAGAAAATCACAGAGGAGGCAGACGCAGACAGGGGCTGTGTGTGGGCTTGTTGTTTGAGCAAACAGAAGAGACTTAACTATAGTGTGTGTGAGTTTTAATGTGTCTGCTATGAAGTTTGTTATTGAAGATCAGAGAAAGGTGGCAGGATGGAGAGACCAAGCAGCTGTCATGTAAGTGTGTGTGTGTGTGTGTGTGTGTGTGTGTGTGTGTGGTGTTTGGGGTGTGTGTGTTGTGGTTCAGGTGGTTGTGTTGACTCGACATCCTGTCAGGGTTAACAGAGCTGACTGTCCTTTACTTTCCATTTAGGCAACCTTTTTGGGCTTTGCTGGGATTAAAGTGGCTGATCAATAGTTTCAGTAATCTCACTGGAATTAGATTACAGTCCTGGTTTCTACCTATCCCGGCTCTGCAGTGTTTTATTTGGTGTTGTTTTACTGTAGAACAGCAGAGGCGACTTTAAAAAAATCAGTCATAAGTTTCCTATTTGTTCCTGCTTCCTTTTTTACTTTGTTGAAATAAATAAACTAAAACTTAAATATGTGGATGTTGAATTTCTGTCGTCTGTCTTTGGGTTTCTCAGCTATGCAGGATAAAGTTACAAGATCAGCTTTTTCTGCTTTTATTCCAGTTCTCCAGAGATCAGTTCATCCTGGACAGTCCTTCAGAGAAACTTCGCAAGGAGCTCGAGGAAGAACTGAAGATGGACTGCGAGGAGCCGAGAAGTCACGCGTGGTACCACGGATCGATTCCCAGACAGGTAACACTGCTCGCACACAAATCTGAGTCACAAGTCCCTCCTTTTAAAAGCCAGGTTAGAAACTTGTTGAACCAGATTACCTATTATTAGTCTTCCATGCTACACACATGGTGCTTACAGGAAGACTGTTGCGTAAAGAGTGGCCCCTGCAGCAGCGCTGACAGAAAGAAAGGCTTCATTCTGTATGGTGTGTTTATGTGTGTTGTGTGTGCGCGCATATGTGAGAGAGATATATTGTGTGTTCCCCTGAAAACCAGCGCTGAGATGTAATCTTTTTTAATAAGCTGCTTCCCTTGGCTAAACTAAACCACCGTTCTAACTTATACAAACATTTGCTTAATTAAAGTCTGAAACTGTGGATGACAGAGAGTGTATGTGTTCGAGAAGAGCGAGCGAGAACCAATAAATGTAACAAGGCAGGGAAATAAAGAGCACTGCATGTGTAAACGGTCAAAGAAATATCCTTTTTTTTAATCATATAATAAACAGTGCTTTATAATACTTTATAACACATCCAACAGTTGACACTGGCCAAGGTGCTGTTTAAAAGACAGAAAGGATAAAAATAAGTAAAATACATGCTAGTAGGTGGTAAATATAAACAGTCATGGCTTACATAGGCACATATAATGACCACAAGAATCAAAAGCCAATGAATAAATATAGGTGTTAAGTCTAGTTTTATCAGAGTCATTTGAGGGAAATGCTGTTCCACAGTTCAGGGGCAAACACAGAGAGTAGACTGAGCTGGAAGGAGAGCTAAAACAGGTGAAATATGATCTCTTTTTTTTCTTCTTCTTCTTCGGGTGCCTGTGAGGAGCCTACAACTGACTGAGACCTGTGTAAAGTGATTTGCAGTAGTCCAGGAGGAGGAGATCATGAATGACAATCTTGAGATCTCTTATGGAAAGAAAAGGCTTAATTTTCGATATGGAGCTTAGTTGGAAGAAGTTGTTTTTAACCACCGAGTTACTTTGATAACAGGTCTCATTTTTTCTGTGGTAAACGATAAACAGGGATCAAGCTTGTCAAAAATGTTGTCATTTGACTTATGCATTGATAGATGCACAAAAACACTGAAAAGTTTTCTGGATGAAAAGCTTTATTATTTTGATTTCCCATATAAAGGTTTTAGCGTGAAATGAATGTGATTCTACATGAAACTGTCCGTTAAGCGTCTAGGTCACTAACTGGATAAATTGGAATGGTCCTCATGGCTTACATAACCATCACTAAGCTCACAATGCTGTTACTAGCCTACCATTAAACGTTTGTATTGTAAACAATCACTGTGGGCCACTGTATGTGTTCGTGTGTGTGTGGGCCGGTTATTATGGGCTCCTAAATCTGTTTGAACAGTCACGTGATGCAGGCTGGGCTTTCTCAGGGGCCAACATTATCTACGAATTTTCAGGTTAGGACATGTCTTAAGGTTAAGGTAAGGGTAGTTGTTAACAAGTAGTTGTTATTGTTAACGGTAAGTCACCAGGAAGTGAGTGAGACAACGTAAAGTCGTCTAATGTCATGGCTGCGTAAAGTTGAGTGTGCCCGTGTGTCACTTATTTCTTTTTGCAGGTTGCAGAAAACCTGGTGCAGCGAGATGGAGACTTCCTGATCCGTGATTCGCTGTCTTTACCAGGAAGTTACGTTCTCACATGCCAATGGCGAAACACTGCTCAGCACTTTAAAATTAACAAGAAGGTACATATGAGCTTCCAGCTACACTGAGATGAATATTTGACTAGAGTATATAAAAGGTACAATTGCTAGGTCTGTTATTTTGCCTGTCGCCTTCAGGTCGTGATGCTGAATGAAGCTTACTCCAGAGTTGAGTACCGCCTAGACAGAGAAGGGTTCGACAGCATCCCTGCACTCATCAGATACTATGTTGGCAACAGAAAACCTGTCTCACAGGTGGGTTTAGTCACTATTTTTCTTTTAATTAATCTTGCTTCAAAGTTTATTTTATACTGTTATTGTTCTGGTTGGTGGTTTTCCTCATTATAGCACATAAAAGAAAACCTTTTGGTAGTTAATAGTAAGTTGTGTTTAAGTGCTAAGAGTTTCAAGCTTGTGAGATAAATATAGTCGCAGATAAATAAAATATGTTGAGGTTTCTTTAGGTCACCTTATTTGTTCTTCCACCCACACATTGAAGGTGGTAGGGGCCATCATCTTCCAGCCAATCAACCGAGGGCTGCCGCTGCGCTGCTTAGAGGAAAAGCACGGACTGTCGAGCAGTCACCGGGAGAGGCTGATGTCGCAGGAGAGGCGGAACCAGAAACGCCTCAGCCTCAATATTACCAACGGACACACATACGACAACACACAGGCCATGCACGACAGCACACACTGCCAGGACAATGGCATTGCCCGAGGCAGCCAGCTCAGGTTTGCACTCTAGAAACACACACAAACACACTAATTAACACCTAAACACTGCAATTCCTCACTGGCTCTCATAACGTGGTTGTTGTTCCACTGAGCATGTGAGATTTCTTGGATTTGATTAATATAAGCCTATTACTGCAAGTGGATAGTGGGCTACAGACCAAATACCAATCTGTCTGCTGTGTTTGAATAGTAGAGACCCACCTTGCACAGTCTCCAACTCCACACATCGTTCTGCTTTTAAGGTTTTACTCTTTGCACTGAGCTGTTTACATTCAATCGTTCTGGCTGAAGTTCACACATACACATGTCCCATACACATCATACGTCCTCTGTAAATGAAGAGCTGTTGTCTGTGTGCAATTTCAATGCACACAAACATTAAACAGGGTTCTGTATCTATCTAAGAGAGGTCAGACCAGCTGCGACGGGATAATAAATACAGAGCTGAGAGTAAAACAGAACACAGAGATGAGCAAGAGGATATATGGACAGAGAAAAGGCTTTTTAAAAAGTCAAAGAAGGGATGAAAGGATTAGTGTTTATAACGTGATTTACTTTTTTTTTAATACTAATGGTACCTTTTCATTATTATATTGGAAATATTTGTAAGAGGTTTATCCGATGCCCATGTGTGAGTGGGATGTTTTTATCGCCCTTCCTCCTCCTTCAGGTTGAAGGATCGCTGCGGCAGCCAACCAGCAAGTCTCAATCAAGTCCAGGAGCGGCGACACCCACTCAAGGCACACCAATCAGAAAGCTTCCTTCCTCTTGGTAAGTAAAAGCTAGGAGGTTCTGAAAAGCTGTGTGACCTTTGAGGAGAGGCTGAAAGTTTTAGTTGTTCCTTTTATTATAATTACACATCTGTATAATAAACACTCAGAGAGAGCTGAGCGTAAAAGCGAAGCTGTCGATTTACCACTCGACCCAAACTCCTCAGCTATGGTAGAGACTGAAAGAATGAGGTCATGGACACGAGCAGCAGAAATGAACTTTCTCCAAAGGGCAGCCGTGCTCTCTGTAAGTCAGAGGTCAGCAACCTGCAGCTCACGAGCCACGGATTAGGATTACATCGCTCCAATTAACTCTAACAAGTTTAATACATAAACTATATGTACTAATTTATGCTCTTCCAATTACATCTGTTATACACTCGTATCCACAGTCACACGTGTCTGCCGTTTGTTTTGGGGGTTTTTTCTCGCCACCACTCCTCCACATCAAAAGGAGCCCATTGAGGTGGTTTGAGTGTCTGACAAGGATGCCTCCTAAGTGAGGTGTTTGGGGCATGTTCTGCTGGGAGGATGTCTCAGGGCAGGACGTCCAGACATGCTGCAGAGACGATAAGCTAGAGGGGGTCTGGGGAGAGAGCGGTCTGGGTTTCTCTGCTTAGGCTGCTGCCTCCATGAATCGGTTAAGTGGAAGAAAATGAGATGAATAGATCTTAGTGGCTTGAAGTATTTTGAATCCTTTATTTTTCTCTGTATCTGTTGTATATAATTTTTACAAACTGATCTAATGTATATGAGACCTCAAAAACAAAAGTGGGAATTCTAATCAACTCAGTGCCTTTTTTAAAAAAAATTATTTCCTTTCCTCCCCACCTCCACCTCATCTTTTCCTTTTTTTTGTAACCTTTTTTTTATTTCTATTTACCCAACGTCTCATTATCTTCTCTTTCATCTCTGTAACTCCATCTTCTGTAATTTTGTTCTGTCTTCAGGATCCAAACCGCAGCCCCTGCAGACACCTGACTCGCTCCTTCCCAGTCCAAACTCCAAGTCGCCGGTGTTTCGGACAGGCAGCGAGCCACTGCTGAGCCCCTCTTTCCCACGGAAATCAGCAGAGCCTCTAGCAGGTATAAATATTTTGGTGGAGAAGAACCAGCAGTATACAGATGAGTTTCTTCAGCGATCATTCCGGTTATACAGACGAATCCCTGAAGACTTTTACGTATACTGGTTCATATAATAGAAAATGGTAAATGGCCTGTATTTGTATAGTGCTTTACTAGTCCCTAAGGACCCCAAAGCGCTTTACACAACCAGTCATCCACCCATTCACACACAGGTGATGGCAAGCTACATTGTAGCCACAGCCACCCTGCGGCGCACTGACAGAGGCCAGGCTGCCGGACACTGGCGCCACCGGGCCCTCTGACCACCACCAGTAAGCAACAGGTGAAGTGTCTTGCCCAAGGACACAACGACCGAGACTGTCGGAGCCGGGGCTCGAACCAGCAACCTTCCGATTACAAGACGAACTGACAACTCTTGAGCCACGATCGCCCCTAATAGAGTTTATTAAACCTAACAATTGCAAGACATGTGATACAAATAGATGTTTGGCTTTATTTGTAGTTTTACTGTCCTCTTTATCAGTAGTAACTTTTAATGTTAACTGTAAAATATATTAAAATAGATTTGCTTGGTCATAGTGCATAAAATGTACAGTATAGAGCAGCACTCATGCTAGATACAGAGCTACAAACAGAACAATCGAGAAAAAACTGCAATTAACAAAAGCATCCTGAGCGCCCACAGCTCTGCCAAGACTAAAAGTTCCCTATACAGGTTGTATAAATCAAGTCCCAAAGGACAAGGATGTCCTGATCCAGGGGATTTAGTTTGATATTTTGTTGAGAACATCATGATGATGTCTCCAATTTTTGTTTTAGTATGAATTTATAAAGATTAGATGCAAGATGACAAGTTTGCCCTGCGTCATAATGACAGTTTATGGACAAATCCAAAATGTACTGACTTCTAAATGTTGACACTTTTCACCTCTTTCTTTATTTTTAATCCTGCAAACAAAACCACTTTATCACTTTGATGGAGGAAAAAAATGACAAGAATAGCAATTGAGGATGAAATAAAGTAGCCTTGGTCCAGGCATCTGAACGGTATAGAAATAATGAAGCTAAACAAAGTGGCAGTTTGGACTGATTATCAGGCTAAAAATAACTGTGTGGTGCTTGCTAAGAGCCAATAAAAGCCCACGTGGGGGTTTTAAAATTAATCAGCCGTTGTGCCTTCCTAAGTATGTGGGTGTAATATAATACACTCTCCCGGGCTGCTCCTGCCATTGCTTGAATGTTAGACAATGAATTTTCCTCCTGTTCTGCTGGGGCTCTCTGCTCTAATTCACAATCTGATAATATAGCTGAAATCTGAGTGTGATGCATGCTTTTCATTGTATTTGAATTTAAATAATAATATCTTAAAAATGTTAAAAAGTCAGAGGGGTTGTAATATTAGATACTTAAAAACGTTCCAAGTCTTTATATGTATAAAAGCCAAAACAGCTTTTGTGTAACTTTTACGGCACTCGTGTTCCTCCAGGCCAAGCGATCCGGGGCTCTGACAGCCAGCTGTGTCCTAAACCGCCTCCCAAACCCAGCAAGGTTCCTCTGGCTAGGCTGGCTCACTCCTCTTGTCCTCAGGCTAGAGTTCACTCCTCCAGCTCCTCAAACCTCACAGACACCTCCTGTGTCTCTCCCAGACTGGCTGCACCTCCACAGGAGCCCAGACGTGTAGAAACCCCTGATTCTTCCTGGGCGAGTGGAGGTATCCTTTTATTTTATATATCTTTTTTAAATATATTTATGCAAAGTTATTTGATTATTATTGGATGGTAAACATCTGTTTACATCAATATTGACTTTTATTTTCAAATGCAACATTATAGATGGATGTGTTTGTTATTCCACAGCCACTGCAGGCCCTCCTGTTCCTCCAGTGAAGCCCCTGAAATTGCAACATCTACGGCTGCCTGCAGACTCCTGCTGCTCCTCTGGGTCTCTAGTTTCACCTGCTGATGCTGCTAAGTGTCCCAATTCGGAGACAATAACAGGACAGGGTGAAAGACTGCAGTCCAGCCCTGCAGACCTGAGGTCCTGCAGCCCTCTGGAGTGGGAATCGTCAAACTCTCCTAACCCCATCACAGACCACAGCCGTGAAGCTCAGCTAACACTCTGCAGCTATGTGGAGAGACTGAAGAGAGAAGGGGAGATGGGGAAAGAGGAGGAGGAGGTGGCAGGAGACAGAAGCTCCTACCATCATGCTATCGCAGCCTTGGAAAACACCAGTGAAGAAGAGGATGAAGATGCAGGGAAAGACGAGGAGAAAGATAAGAGGAGGAAAAAAGAGAGGAGTAGTTTTCAGCGGCCTGTCATAGAGACGGAGTCCATGTTCAGGCCAGCAGAGTTCGACTCACGACTTCTGCCTCTAGAAAACAAACCACTGGAGATGGCGGTTCTGAAGAGAGCAAAGGAGCTGGTGCTCAGCCACAATCACCACAGCCTAGCCAGACACCTGCTGATGGCTGACTGCCAGGTATACATACACTCTCTCTAAACCTAAATATAACAACCGAAATTTATTTTTCACATGGTTATATCCTCCTCTGCAAAGTGATTATCTTTCATCTTCCTGATTTTTTTCTGGATGCTTTAGAGCTTTTCTTTTTTTTAATTAGTTAGTTGGTGGTGACTATATATATATATATATATATATATATATATATAAAAACAAAGGAAGCTTGTTATGAAACGACTACTTAAGTAGAAAGTGAGCAGTGAAAAAGAAGGAAAATAAAAGAATATTTCTATTTTCTGTTGCCTGCGTTGTTGACTGTGAGTTTCCCTGTAAACAGGAAAATGAGTAGGGAAGAGGTTAAAGTGGGATTGAGCGTGTGGTGAAACTCTAACATCAGCTGTCGTCGCTCAGCGTGGGGAAAAGAATCACAATTTCTATTGAGGGCTGCAGTGAGTTTCTTTGTGTACAAGCTGTGATCAGCTGATCTGGGCTACTGCTCTGAGGTTTACTGCCCTTTGTGGATTTACACACCTCAATTTAAGATGTAAGCAGATGTTTTATGAGTTGTCCTGTTCCATCCTCTACACTGTTTGTACTGTCTTTATATTAGACAGTATAAAGTTGGTGAAGGTGGAATTTGATGAATGAATCTCAGCATCATCAGCTTAACTTCAAATTCATCTGTGCTGTACCTGATATAACCTAACTCTGACCATGAAACACAGTCACTGTGCACCAGTCACACACTGTTCTTTACTTTAAATCCATCACAGTACAGCAAACTAACCTGTTTTTATCTTCACTAACCTGCAGAGGATCTTCATCCAATTCTTAAAAAACAGTCTGCCTCAGTTTGATTAGCAGTAGTTTCGCATTATGATAAAGCATAATGTGACATGTACACACATAATATTTGGGTGAAAATATGAGGATTTATATTAAAGCTTTTCCAGTATATCAAATCCCACTGAGCATCCTTACCTTTACATCTAACCTGTTCTTCCTCTCCTGTCCTGTCTTATCTTTCTCCATCTCTGAGTGAGCCCTTTCTTTTCTCTCCTTGTGAAATACAGCAGCTGGACCTTTAGCTAGCAACACACTGTGCAACAAACTGCACACAAGCAGTTTGTGTGATTGCTGATGTTTGTTAAGCTGATAGAATTATTAAAAAAAGATACTCGTTTTGCTCCTCTCATGGTACATGATTTTACCTCTTTCGTCTTTTTATACAACCTGGTGATTAATACACAAACAGAACTGTCTTTCACGTGTTACTGTTTAGGCTCAAATTGGTTTGATGTTTGAGATGGAGTGACGTAAAAAACAAGGTTTGCCTCACACCTCAAAATGCATCAAACCAATAGTAACGAGCCTGTTTTGAAAATGTAAGGAGAAGAAAGTACAGATTTTTATTTAAGAGAGTAAAAATAAAAAGTTGTCAGAAAGATAAAATAGTCAAGATACCTGAAAATTCTACTGAAGTACAGAAACTAAGTATTTGTACTTCATTACTTCCCACCTCTGGCAGTAACTGATGGTTTTAGAATTTAATAAATGTACTAGTGCTGCAAAGACCCAGTATGATTCATTGTTAATAATAACATATCAGAAAGTGCTGCAAACAGCAACACCGTGCTGGGAAAATGAAAACTGACACTAGACAGACGTCGACGCGTGCATTTAATCTTCAGGTAAACATGTTTACTGCTGCTGTGACACACAGCTCCTCTCTGTGTGTATGTGTGTGTGTGTTTGTGCACTATAGAGAATTAGATTTCCACCCTGCACCTGATGATGCTGCTGCAGAACAAAAATGATCTTCATGATGCAGAGACACAACCAAATAAAATGTTTTGCCTCATCCAAACACATGCGCTAGGCACATACAATGAAACAGGGTGACAAACTATAACAGAAAACTGTTCTAACAGCTACTTGTAAAATTTCTTTTCTTCCCACCAGGTTGCCAGGATACTGGGAGTGACTCCAGAGCTTAAAGGTCAAATGGGTGTGTCCTCCGGTCTGGAGCTGGTGACGCTGCCGCACGGTCGTCAGCTGAGGCTGGACCTGATGGAAAGGTACATAAGTGAGAGGACAAATCACAACTTAAACCCACACACTGGCGTATATTGTGAAGTAATAGTTTCAGTCTCTTTTTAAAACCTAATGCAAAAAAAAAGAGGAAAGCTAGCCGTTTGCTTTCCTGCAAGGAATAAAGAGAATCTATATTTTTGTGTTTTGTACAAAAATCCACACATAAGCAAAAGCAGGGAATTGTTATAGCATAAATCTCCTTATAAATATTTATCTTCATGTACAGGTAAATACACTGTATTGGTTAGCTCTTTCGGGGTAGTAGCAGACACAATTCAATTCTCTTCTGTTTTGATTGTATAGAACCAAATCACAACAGCAGCCGCCTCAAGGGGCTCTATACTTTAAGATAAAGATCCTACAATAAAACAGTCAAATGACCCAGTACGAGCAAACACTTGGCGACAGTGGGAAGCAAAAAGTCCCTTTTAACAGGAAGAAACCTCCAGCAGAACCAGACTCAAGGAGGACAGCCATGACCAGTTCTGGGTGAGGGGAGGAAGACAGGACAAAGACGAGATGTGGGCGAGAGCCAGAGATTAATAACAACTAATGATTAAATGCAGAGAGGTGTATAAAGACATGGAGAGTGATGAACAAAGCTCAGTGCATCATGAGAAGCCCGCAGCATAACTAAGGGACTAGTTGTTAGAAGTTTGAACTGAAGCTGATATACCACCATTAAACATGTCGTACAGGGGAACCCGTCGTGGAACTCGCCCCTCCAGGCGGTGAGGTCTGTAGTCAGACTACTGCACCGCTGGACGATCAGATAAGGAACAAAAGACATTGCTGTTGGGGGCTGTTTGTAATCCACCCATCTCTTCCCTCTGTCTCCTAGGCACCACACCATGGCAATAGCTGTTGCTGTGGATATTCTGGGATGTACGGGTAGCGTGGAGGAGCGGGCTTCCACTTTAAATCGCCTCATTCTGGTTGCTATAGAGCTGAAGGACACGGTTGGGGACCTGTTTGCTTTCACAGCCCTGATGAAAGCTCTGGACCTGCCTCAGGTAATGAATGCCTAACCCTAACCCTAAACCCTAAGCATAACCCAATCGTAACAATGACACTAAAGCCACATTTTGATTCTCAAAAATGCCTTCAAACTTGTGGGACCTGGATTTTGGTCCCCATAAGTTTAATAAACTTCCAATTTATGGTCCCCACAATGATATGAATAGACACACACACTTTATTACATTTTTTTCCCTTACAAAAAAATCATAAAACCAGGTAACGAATAAGACAACTAAAATCTCTCTATCATGTAAAAAAACAAAAAAGGAGAGATTTAATTGTAGTTTGAAACTCTTAAAGTTGATGTTTGTTGTTGATTTAGATCAGTCGTTTGGAGGAAACATGGACGACTCTACGAAGGAATTTCACACAGACCGCTATCAGCTACGAGAAAACACTCAAGCCTTTCTACAAGAATCTGTACGAAGGCACCGGTAAGAGGACAAACACAGCCTATAGCCACTGATAACAGCTTAAAGATACAATATGTACTATTTCCTAAAAAGAGAAAAGAAATTACGTCAAATCATCATTTAGACTTACAGGAAGTGTGAGGCTGTGTTTTTGGGACTCTCTGAAAATGTAGCATCCAGGTTACATGGTCTCCATCTCTGTGTTAGTCAGGGCTGTATTAAAGGTATCGAGGATGTGCATGTCACTTAGAATCCAGACACCACATGACTGACTTCATAGTTTTCATCAACAACCTTTGTTTTTCCTGGTGAAAGTAAGATGATAACCAGGTCTGGACTGGGACAAAAGATTGCCACGGCATTTTTGCTCCAGGCAGCCCACCTCACTCTGCGCTAGCAACAGCAGCCTCCTGTGACTGTGAGGGTTGTTGTTGATGCTACTGTTAACGGTACAGCAGCAGCAGCCCAATAACTAACGTGTTGGCTAATTTGACACATTTTGGTGCATATGTTTTTGCTTTATTTTTATTTTTCTCTCTTAGTTTTGCCCCTAAATCTTTTCACTTTTCTTTGGCCAGCAACCACTTCTTCCACACTTAACTCTAATCTGCATGAACACACAGGGTAGGTAGGGGAAGGCCCGGTTGCCAAGTTGATCGTAGCCTGTATGACTATATCGAAAAGAATAAAATTCATATATTATAACAACAAACACGCCGTGTTCGAAGTCACTTAAATAACCTTGCTTCCCCATTTTAAAGCTCAAATTAAACTTCAGCAGGTCGCCTTGACCACGTCTACATGACTAAATGCATCAAGTTGCTGCCATGTGATTGGCTGATTAGACATTTGTGTAAAGGAGCAGTTGAACAGGTGTGCCTGATACAGTTGCTGGTGAATGTGAGAATTTGGATGATAGCATTACTGTAATTTAAAATATATATCCTATTGTTCATAAATGAAACATCAAATAAATTGAGTATATTTTGTTTCGTCTTTTTAATAAAATACATGGGGCAAGTAAATCTTATAAAAGGGTTACTGTTGCTATGTTTAAAAAAACATTTAAAAAACCCTTTTGTTCAAATTCAGCCAGTAAGGATGAACATTGCATTAATTTTTTTCTATATTTACAGTTTAAAAAAAGCAAAAGTCAGTGTTTTTTTATGTTTTTTTTTATGGCGCTCATAAACTCTACTAACCTCACTCTGCTGCAGCCTCCTCTCCTCCGGTGGTCTGTGTGCCCCTCCTCCTGCCACTCCTCACGCTGATGGAGCGTCCTTCAATTGCACCTGACGGGGTGGAGCTCTGGGAGACCAGTGACCAGGGCTGTGACATCATGCTGCGCCACCTGGAGGCTGCACGCAACATTGCACGCAATGCGCATGGCTACACTGCCAATGCACAGAAGATCTTACAAGGTAGACACCAGAAGAGTCCACCAAATTCTACCAAAAACGGGCGTCACGTGTTCCTTTAAAAACAAATGAATAAATAAAATCCACCTGTGTGTTTGTTCTTTAGGGTTTCAGTGTGACGACGATCTGCTCGAAGTGTTTAAGACAGACTTTCAGCTGCGACTGCTCTGGGGAAGTCGCGGAGCTACGGTCAACCAATCAGATCGCTACAACAAATTCAACCTCATCCTCACTGCGTTGTCACGGAAACTGGAGCCTCCATCTACAACACCAACCATAATCTGACTTCTTCTACGCGAACACAGCAGAACAGAAAAGACAGGAAGTGATTAGTGAGCCAATCAGGATCATCAGGAGGATCACTGTTCTCTGAAGGCGCTCAGCAGCACAGCAGGCGGGAACGTTCACCTTCAGGTCAATGTGCTCTGATGGAATGTGAACCAAAGCCGGGCTCATTTCATTCATGAAAAGCTTCAGAACATCTGTGAAAACAGAACTCCCTTTTTTTCAGTCCAGATGTTCACTGTCCCGTCAGGTCAGCTTTAATTATGTAGCCCAATATTACACATCCCAAGTTTGCCTGATGGCTTTTTAGAGTGAAACAGCTTCTGATTCCCTTTGTCTGAGAAAAGGATTAAGGGGAATAAATACAAATTTTAGGAAGGAGAAAGAATGAATTTACAGTACGGACAATCACCAGAAAAAACCTTTACAGCTAAGTAGTTTCAGTCAAATAAAACACTGGAAAGCTCAAAAAATATTACCGCTGTCATGACACACTAGACTGAAAAGTGATGTCTGCACCCAAACACCTCAGACACATCTCGCTTTTAACTTTTTTAATCAGACTGATGCAGTGGAAATATTTCAGGAAGTGATGTGAACACTGATCCACTTTTAATCACATTGATAAGTTAATATCACATGGTTGTGTTTAACTTTGCAACAGTGGATTTGAGACTAACTTAGGTAAACTGATTCATACTCATTCATGTTTATTCATTTTCAGTGGAACCTCTGTCCATCGTTTCCAGCTGTTTTAGTCGGTCTATATCACTGTTTTGAAAATCAGGGTGTAGAGGGGGTAACAAGAAAAGGGTGTGTGTACTGTCTGTACACTAATCACTTGTGCGTCTAACATTAGAATGACTGACGAGCAGCAGCACGGTAGTGCGGGTGTCATCTCACAGCAGGTGGGCCTTTGCATGATCTCCCTGTGCTTGCATGGGTTTCCTTGCACAGTCCCAAGACATGCACTTCAGGTGAAATGGTCTTTCTACACTGACTGTAGGTGTGGTTGTATCTCTGTGTTCAGGGTTTAAATGTCCTGGTAAAATAAATAAATAACGCCACATTGTCGTTCTCATACTGTACATTGCTGCAGCAGCTGTTTTTAGCCTTTGTCTGCAGTGCTCTCTTTAAGATGACTAACGTGTGTGTGTGGTCATTTCTGTCAGATGATGTTGCTCGATGTCGTCAGTGTACATTAGCAGGTTGAAAAATGTCACAACACCTGCGGACCCTGAACAAGTGATAGAGAAAAAGGATGGACAATTTCCAACAGTCTTAAAGTTTGTGTCAGAATTGTATTTTTGTTCTGTTTTCTGTTAGCCTCATTAGCTTTGCACTATTATGCTGGTATGTTACATAACAACAAATATATATAATAATCAGGGCACTTTAAATCTATGTGGCCATTTGCTACAAACACCGCTCACCCAGCAATAAAAGAGGTAAATATCTGAGATGATGAATTCTTCCACTCAGCAGGCGACAGAAGGAATCAGCAGGTAATCATTTTTGCGAGCAGAAAGTCATGATCTGTGTGCCTGAGTAATGTGTTTGTACAGACACACATGCAGAAATAATGGAAATATGTTAATAAGCGAGACATTAAAGCTGTACATATTTAAAGCATGTTAATAATAGACTGTAAATACTTTCTGTAGATGACTGTTTAAGAAAAAGAAAAAACATGCTGATAAATTTTAATGTTTATATTATTATGAACTACTGTGGTAAGATTAAATGCCATAAGCATGATCTGGAGAAGTTGAGCGTGTTACCATTGAATGTGTGCACTGTCATTGTTCTAAAATCTTCCACAAGCTTCCACTGAAACAACTCCACTTCTTTTCAATGCTGCTTATTTTATTAGAACAATATTCTGAGAGAAGAAAAAAAGCATTTTGTTCACAAAGTGTCCAAAGACATTCAAAGTAAAAAGATGTGCACAATACGAAAAGAGAAGTACTGCAATTGGTTACAACATGGTAGAAACACAGATTTACATGTTAACATCCTGCTAAAGCACCTTGTACCTGCTGTTCTTGCATTTCTTTCTGATTTTAAATAAAAAGTTTAAACAGCTGGAAAGTATCTTTACATGGTTGCTGGATACAAAGTTTCCACAGGACAAAAACAGGAATGTGGAGAACATGTGGTTTTTGCTGGGTAGTGAACAGCACCACGCTCACAGTGTTATTAAAAAACAAACCGTTTGTACATAAAACTTACTGCAGATTTAGTATAGCGTCAAAGCTCAATTGTTATTTAGTACTTTTGCATTATATTCAGAGTTACAGCACAGTGTCCATTAGAATACACAGTTTTATGCATATATTTGGAGTCTGGTGTGTTTTCTCACTTGCAAACTGCTGCATCACTCAGCAGCTTTAAAGGGAAGCACGCTCCAAACGGGCCTTGAGCCAAACCAAAGTGTAGCAGTCACATTTAAAGCATCACATCTAGTTAAGGGTTTGCATGAAATGCTTACCATTCTAAATGCTCCGCAACATAAATGTCAGCAAAATTTCAATCGTATTCCTGTTGGAAGTTTATCACACTCACAACATGATTTCGCTGTCTGACAATAATGGCCTGAAGGTTATGGTGGGGTAAGTTTGAATGCTGAAACAATCAATTGAACATTCAAGCTTCTCATATGTGAAGCTAACTGGAAGTCATATCTTGCAGTTTGTTGCAACTCGTTCATAATTGTTACACTTGACTGTCCGGCGATTAAAAACTATTAGCTGTGGTCTTCACTGCTTTAAAGCAGAAACTGGATGACCTGATATGACTGCATTAACACTGGAACAAAAAGTCATATGTACACATAAGAAAAATCACTGATGAAGCTTGGTGACGTCTTTGCAAATCAAATCAAATGTACACTGAACAAGTCCTGGACGTATCAGTTGTAGTCCTAGATGAAGAAGGCGGGGCGAAAAGTTCAAGTAACAACATCTACAGCATTGTTCTGCACGGTTCACAGCTTCATCAAAGAAACACGGATTACAACGAAAGCATGGCCACCTGCTGTTTACACTTACGTCACGTGAGATGAATCGTTGGCGGCTTTTTATGTTAAGCAGTAGGTGTATAGTTTTGTTAGTCTAACAGAAGATCAAGTGGGCCATTAAAAAAAAAACTAACTGGTGAATGAATTCAACGACTACAAAATCATGCACAAAAAAAGCCTCTTTGCTCAAAATGAGATACAAAAAGAGTATAAAACAGTCAAGAGAAATTACTCACGCTTATTTGTTTGGTTTCTTACTTCTGCACGAGGGTCATTCAGATAGTTCACGTGTCTCTCACCTTCATTCATTCATTCATCTAGTCACTGTTTGTCAGATTTAAATGCTGTAGTACTTTCGGACAAAGTGCATCGGTTCAATTCAAAACTTGTCTCTCATAAAAATGGCCGATAAACCTAAAAACAATCACCACGGAAACACATTCAACATGACAGATGTTAATATGTACAAATCATTCAATGGATAAAAACTAACAAAAACGCACATGTGCACAAATTAACATGTTCACATGTATGGAAAGCCTATTAAGCCGGGGGGGCGGGGAGGGGACAAAAAACTCATTGGTATGTGTAAATGTTTGGCCTTCCGTACATGTGTACATGTCGCTGATGCATGCGTGCTTATCATCACATTCACATGTACAACCGATTAAATGGGAAACCTCTTCAGTCGCCCGAAAGAGGTCAGGTCAGCCCAGTTGGCCGATGGGAGAAGTAGTCAGGCGGAAAAGCAGACGCATCGTTTTATGCTTGTGAGAAAAATCCATCCACAGGAAAACAAGATGAAGTTTTAAGGCAGTCTTAATTGCAAAGACACCGGAGCTCCTCGTCCTCTTTCTTAGTTTGGTGTTCAGGCACAGTCCGGAGCGAGCAGAGCTGTGGTTTGGTGAGGGAAGGCCGCCATCTGCTGGTCAACTGGTGGAATCGCAACCCAACGAGGAAAAGGAGAAGAAAGAAAAACGGAAAGAGGGGAGAGAGGGCCTGTATTTCCCCGATAGTCCTGCTATCTGTCTAATGAGCCGCACGGAGACATTAAACCGAACAAAATCCCATTCATGCTGGAACATCATGGCATTCGACACACACAGAGCTGGAGTCACATATGCACAGTCACAGATGGAAGGAAAGAAAGAAAACTCGCACAGGATCATAGCTGAGACACATTTATGACACATTTTTTAAAAAAAACAAACAAAAACCCCACATGCGACTGTAAGAGAGTGAAGGCAGGCAACGAGGAGCAGAGTGGCTCAGGCAGGCAGACATCACCAATACAGCACAGATAAGGATGAGGAGTGAGCAGGAGCGGTACAGGACTGACTGTTGTTAGTGGCAGCAAATGCTGGATGAGCACCTGACACTGAAAGATAAGAAAACCCTGGCGTGGACTCTGACGTCTGCTGTTATTTTTTATTTATTTATTTAAATCTTGCCACAAGCTGGACCCAAAGTCTGGGAGAAAGTGTGTGTGTGTGTGTGTGTGTGTGTGTGTGTGTCTGTGTGTGTGTGTGTGTGTGTGTGAGAGATACACTTTAAAAAATATGGTGAGAAAATTTTAAATAAATAAACCAGCAAGGTGGGAACAAGTTGTACTTGTGGGGTACTTATAAAAAAACAACTTTGTTATTATAGGAGAAAATTTTTAAGACTTGCCCCCAAACAGTGTATCCAGCAGGTACAGAGAGTAATGTGATTTATAGAAGGGATAAGCTGATATTTAACACTAAAAGATAAATTCAAGAAATGTAAAACTAATCAGTTTATTAGGTTCACCAAGCAGAAGTGGTCCTAAACTACCTTTAAAATCCATTTCTTATATTTAGTCACATTTGTACGTGATACAGGTGACCCATCGATACAAGGTCAGAACAGGGCAGCTCGACATAAAGGCCCACAAAGTGAGCAGCGTGGCACAGAAATAAAAGATTGATGCTCAGATTTTACTGAAGCTGCTTATGATGGTTTAACAGGAAGTCGTTGGTAAAATCCGGAGCTTTCTGTAGTTTCAACATAAAGTCTTTACAATTCTCACTTAATGTCAGGACTGCATGCAGCTGAGCTTGGTGTAGCTAATAAACTGCTGTGGTTGCTACTTCCTACCCTGAAAGACAAAAATGGTCCACAGCTCAGAGGTGGGTTTGGATCTCATGTGAAGATATTAAATCCTTTATTGCTTGTTCGTGGCTTTGGCATCATCTCTTCTACCTCCCTCCTCTGAAAGCCCAGAATGCTTTGCTGCTTATGGACACGTGAGCATGCAGACATGCAAACCTCCCCGGCAGCTCGCCTAATCTCCGACCTCCTCCACCTCCCTCTCTCCCTTTTCCGCTCTTTCGCTCTCTCTCTTTCTTAGTCACCCTCCCCAGCACCAATAATCAGCAATCAGCACGAGCCCTCCACCAGCCAATCAAACCGCCCGGCCACTCTGCGGCCCCTCAGGAACCTGCAGTCACATAGAGGAGAAGAGACCGTTAATAGAAAAGCACACACGAGCTGAACCTGCTCACACTCAGCTCAAGTTGAGGATGCTTGCGTTTCAGACACACAGTAGAAAAGTTCAAATGGCGAATGGAAATGAAGGATGATGTGGCGCCCTTTGCTGCGATAAACACTCTTCAGACACGACTTGCTTCAGCTGGCACAGACGCCGTTAATACCTGCGCTGCTTGGTTTTTATCCTCATGGATAGCGGTGGAAACACTGAGGGTCAGGCCAGGTTTCAATCAGTGACTCAAACAACAAACCAGGTCTACATCTTAGTCTCCTGGGCCTAAAAAAGCTCTATAACCGGTTTAAAAACAATTAGGCTCACTAACTGCAACTCTTAATTTGTGTTGATCCTACATAAGACCCACTGATAGAATTATAGCACATAAAAGCGCTATCCTGATTCAAAAAGGAGAAAACAGTGACTAATAATTTTAATTTACTGCTTTGCTTTGCTACAAACTACAGCCTTTAATTTAAAAGAAAAGATACTTTATTCATTGTGGTCTGTTGTCTCAGTTAGTCCTAATCTAAAAGGCTGGACTGGACTGAAAGTTTACAGAATGTGGGTGTTCAAGCATCCTTCAATAACCTGAGAATTTGACCCACATGAGGAACAAGAATTCCTGCCTCGTCTGATGAACACGCACCAGAGCAGGCGACTCCTGTAACAACATGCACTGCCCACTCTGGAAAACTAATAGGTAGAGATTTTATCCAGATCCTTTACAGTGATAACTGATAAATCGGCATTACAATGGCACAAAAATGTGCGCACACACACACACACACACACACACACACACACACACACACACACACACACACACAGAAATCAGACAGAAAGGCAAAGTAAATGCAGCATATTTCATTTCAATAAACACAGACATGTCAAGAGCTTAAAATCAAGAATTTGATCATCTCCAGTTAAAAATAACAGACAGTAAAATAATTAGAATACCTGTTAAAATAAAAATAAAGTCTTTCTAACGTATAATATAAAACAATCTTAATTCATTTGATCTAGGAGAAGAGGTGTAGCTTACATACAGCGGTGGATGAGCACACGAATGCCTCATATATTACACACAAATCGCTCAAACACCACACGATGAGTCCTTCCTGTTCGTGCTTAGAAACATCGCAGGTATGAGAGGAAGACGAGTGATTATGGGGTTAAAAGAATGAGCGGGCGTGCAGGATGAAGGGATGGGATGGAAACGAGGCAAACAAGACGACAGGAGTCCATGCAGATGTTTCACAGTGATGTCTCTTTTCCTTTTAGTGGTGTTACACTGAGAAGCAGGCAGACATGGAGAGCATAACAGACAGAGGACAGCGGAGCCTCAGATGTAGGTGACGGCACCTTTGCTGTTTTTCTCCAGCGTGATTTCTACGTAGGAAGTGGGAACGTAGCCCTCCTCCCCGCTCTGCTTCCTCGCCCGCGTCCACCCGTCGCCTTTGTCCTCCTCGATGATGTACAACACCTGCGGGCAGGCAGACAGTCAGGACGTCACGTTCTCCCACGACTCACCGGAGACGAGTTTTCAAATTGCACCATTCAAATCAAACTCAAGAGTCTCACCTCATCTTCTGCCATCACTAGCGTGCCCTCGTTCTGACCTGAGAGTCAAACAAAAACAGGACACTTAGACCACATCAGGCTTGATACATTGTAACCAGCTCAGTTCAGACTGCATGTGCTTACCGTCAAACGAGTAGAGCGCTTTGCAGTGTCCGATGACAGGCAGAGGGTCGTCGTCGTCGAACTCGTCGTCAAACTCGTGTGGGTCGGGGTTGGGATGTCGAGGCTGCGCTGGACCGGGCCGGTGATGAGGCGTTTGATGCTCCTGGCTGGTGTCGTCTGTGTAACTGCCCTCAGGGCTGACAGGAAACAGGCGTGAGCTTAGTGTGCACGGGACTGGTCACACTTATATTTGATTTAGAAGATAAACAAGAACCAGCGTGCATCGAGAGTACAGGTGGAAAAATGGTGACCAAAAAAGGGAAAAGGCTTTACTTTGGCCCATGAAACATTTGTAGCGCTTTGAGGCAACTGTTGTTGTGAATTGGAGATATATAAAGAAAACTGAATAAAATTGTAGAAAATATGCTGGACAGAAAAATGAAAGGACGTGGGGGCGAGACCAGCCGCTGAATACCAATTTAAGCTGCCGCAATTAAATTCAGCAAAGTGGACAAGCTTGCTGCATCAGTTTTCTTTGATTTTTGGGCTGTCTCTGAAATCTGCCCTTTCATTTCCATCCAAAGATGTGGCATCTTTTCATCCTTTAAGTCCTAACTCTGGTGCATGATTGAGATCTGATGTGTTTTCAATCTGTTTCTTTAACTTTTCTGAACAGTGAAAAACAAAGGTCCATTTTCAGTGAGGAACATACGTCCTCCAAAGAAAAGACGGGAACATTTGATACCTCTCTCTGCCTTGAGGACCATGGTGATGGTTATCAGCGCTGTGCCTTCTGTCTCCTCTGGAGCTTTGCTTTCCCTCCACCTCAGACAACCACGTCTGTCAGTGACACGGTTCATTAGTATACATTTCAACAGGTGGCCAGAAGCTGCATGTAGATAATAACTGAGACCTTCTTGTCCTGTCTTTACCTCATTTTTGTGGATTTCGGAGCGCAGTTTCTCCATGTTACAAATGGTCTCTGATATTTTGGGCTGCAGGCTGTTGGGGTCTCCCATCTGAGGATTCTTCTCATACACGTCCTTCATCTTGTTCAGAGCATCTCTGACAGAAACACACAAGCAAGCAAGCGAAGCTTATAGAGCAGACTGATGGCGATAAACAGTTCGAGGGCATAAAAGTGAACCTGGATCCTGGATGGAAATATCTGACAGTGACATCATTTAACAGTTGCAAGATCCAGAGCAGGTTTCCTAGAATCTTGCTGGTTTGGATGGCTTGGCCAGTGTCTTACCTCTGATCCATCTCTTTCTGGAGCTCTCTGTTGAGTTCATCAATCCTCTGCTGCAGTCGCTTCCTCCTCTGCTCAGGAGGTAAGTGGCTGAAATCCTCCAGAGACGGTGCCTGGGGCAGGAAAAAACAAAACAAAAACAGGATTAGACTCTGTCGCGGAATTGATTAACTTTAGATGAGTGATGCCAGAGAATGATCCCCAGAAAGCACAACAAAAGCAACAAAGCTTATTGCATTTGCTTCTTTGTTAAGATGCAATTACACCAGCGACTTATTTCCATTAGGAGCCCAGATGCTGCAGCGTGAGCTGGTTTGTTGTGGAAATAAGCGGCTCAAATGTTAGAGGTGAAAGAAACAGCAGCTTTTCTAGAGCCTCTGATCCAGAAACTGTCAAAAGAGCTTCATCAGCAATTCATTTGTTCGGTTGTCATGGAAATGTTCACATTGCTGTTTTCCCTTTCTCTGAATTTTAAAGAAGACCACCAAATCAAACCTTTGATCTTCAGTAGTATTTATCCATCTAGAGTGCTTTGATGCGAGTCGCCTCATTCTTGAGACATCAGCTGGAGAGATGTGTGCCTTAATTTGAAAAAAGGGGAACTAATCAACGTGACTTTTCCACAACGCTCAAAAAAATATACATTAAAGGAAGAAGAAAAAAACCATTTTCTTCCACAAAGCATGACCTAGCTAGTGAAAATAACAACACAAACAAACCTTCCTATCCATGCACCACCAGCCTTATCAGTGTGCCTCCGCCTGTGACGCGGGCTCGTGACGGTATGCAAATACTGAACTGTAACGCTAGCTAGCTGCATGCTTCACTTGCTTAGCTGGGCGACTCACACCAAAATAATCCGCAGGGACAAACAGCAGCACAGTGTAGAGGGAAAACATGAAGACTGGATTAATGTGAGCTTAAAGGGACAGCTCACACACTCTGTGCTGGCCTTAAAGTCCATTCATGGTGTGATGAGTCTGCTTCATCAATTCCATAGCAGAAAATATATAAAGCATGATAATAATATAAATAATTTATATATAGCCTAATAAACCACTCTGAATGCAGCTGACAGGAACAACAGCTGTTCCTCTAAAACTGAGGAAGTCTGTATTCGTGAGGATCCACATGTACTGTTTGTACTGACAGACAACAGGAAATCTATTCTACCTGGAGAGGAAGTGGCCAGCTAGCACTACTGGGCTGTGCACTGTGTGTTGGACACTATGGGAGTCCTACATGGTGAGGTTAGATGCACTGGCACCTACATGGCCGGGTCTTCTCAACAGCACTAGTCTACACACTCACACAGACTCACTTACCATCTTCACTGACCACTGAGCCGTCACACATTAACAAAAAAGAGAGAACAGTGGATGCTGTTAGTTGTCAGAAGAGTGTTCACACTGGTTACTGGATGTGTTTACTGTGTGCGTTCTCAGTGTGGTCCAGCACCTCGTGTTTACTAAACACAGCAGCAGCGTGTGTGTCCCCCCCCCGTGAAACTTCCCTCTGATTGTGTTTCACACTTTCACAGGTACACGCCACTCCTGCTTCTTTTTGGTGCAAAGTTACAGCACTTTCCATAACTCAGGAGATTCTCATGGTGGGAAGATTTCTTGCTGATTCATTAAGGGACAAAGGAAAACACAAAACTAACAGAGAGCAACAAACGTACTGGTAAACTAGTTAAAAACATGTTCTTGCATCAAATAACAACATCCCAACTACCCATGTGTGGGCAGTGACAGCCTGCAGAGCGTTTGAGTCACAGTTCACATTTAAAGGAAAATCTTGTACAGTACTGCATCCTGCTGCTGGCTTTGTGTTACTCTGCTTTTTGACAGCAGGTGGCAGTACAACAGTCACTGATGCACAGTTCATTCTCCACATAAAGCCGGGCTTGCTGCTGCTGCTGCTGCCATCTTGCTCAGGGAGGTCTGACTACAGGCTCTGACCCAGTCCTATAAAATGTCATATGCTGTGCTGCTAAATGGCTCATCGGCAGCTTCCTAACCAAGTCGAACTCTCTTCCACGGTGTGTCTTCAGTCTCGTCTCCCATCCCTCACCCCCAATCGGTCGCTGCATATGGCTGCCTCTCCCTGAGCCTGGTTCTGCTGGAGGTTTTCTTCCTGTTAAAAAAACATTTTCCTTCCCACTGTCGCCAAGTGGTTGCTCAATAAATAAAAATTAATCGTATTGACTTGATCCTGTCCTGTTTTACATTTCACAGCAGAGCCTCACAATAAAAGCACCTGCAGAATAATATGGACCTTGCACAATATTTTATAAAACTCATACTAGGTCTACAAAAACAAGCATTTTCTAACTGAAATATTTCATTTTAAAATGTCCTCACATCATCTGTAAAGTAGAATGAGCACCGTGCTCCAAATTCAGTAGCATATAAGATTTTTTTCTTTCTTTCTTTTTTTTTTTTTTTTTTTAAATCCTCTGTCCTCATTCATACATGGCCCAGGCATGGCTGCACCTGAGCAATAATACAGGAGCACAGATGCATTTTTCCAAAGATCAGCAGCGAGCAGTGTGTGTTATATTCACAGGCACAGTACCTGTGAGTGAAGATGGCAGATTCATGCTGGCAGACATGGAGGTAAACAAAGTACGATCCAATAACAGGGCTTCAAATTGCAAGATATTATCACGTTCCATACTGTTACTTCATCAACTATCCATCTATCCATGAATCTACTGTTAACAGTATACTGCTTTGTTTTTACCCTGTCCAAGAAGAATAAAGCGGCTCAAAGAGATGCACTCAAAATGAATCCATTATCATAAACACTTGCTAAAATATGCCGCCTTGCACATTTGTTTAAACTCTCAGATTGCATCAAATTTAGTAGACCAAACAAAAAGCCGCCAATCACAGATGAAGCTGACAGACCTGAAAGGAATAAAAGCCAATTAAAGCTGAGGACTGAAATGGAGTCTGAATGTTATTCACATGTTTGTGTTAAAACTGTGAGAGAGCAAAAAGCTCTGTTTGACAGCTGAATGAAGCCATTAGCAGAGCGACACACACACACAAACACACTACAACTACAGCCTCAGACCAACATCTGCACAACACATCTGATGTTGGCATCTCTGTTTTTATTTTGTATGCCTCCCACAAACACAACACTGCAGCCACAATGCCAAAAGTACCCTCTGAATCCCTCGCACACCGACACACCGTCAATCACCAAGGATCCTCCGTCTTGGGATTAGAGCAAAATTCCATCTTATACATGAAGGAAGCAAAATAATCACGCCAAGAGAAAAAAGAAAGAGAGATAAAAAGAAAAGCAGAGGGTGGAGGATATGGGAGGAAGGGAAAACAGGAAAAAAAAGGAGAAATGAGAAGAAATAATCATATTTTAGGGTGTCTGCAAGTTTCTCAAGTCAAATGACAATGTATGGGCTCGATGTATTCATCAATGAAGGACAAAAGTAGTTAAATGATCCAGGTCAAAACTGAAAGTGTGCTTTTTGTGCTCATTGTGTAAGTCAAGATTGTTATCGTCCACAGAGGGCCTGCAGACAGCCTGTAGAAGAATCGAAAACCAAAAAACACATCAACCTGCCTCACTCGAACACACTACAGGCACTACTGTCTGTCTCACCCCTCTCCTCAGGCTCCGCAAATTTCGCGGGATTCTGGGAACTGTAGTCTTTATCTCAGATAGGTAGTGGCTGACAAGGTCAGAACTAAACCGGCGTGCAGGGAATAACTGGGAGGTGGACCAGGGACGAGAGGAGGAAGGTGGTGGAGGAGGAGAACAGGCGGGGGACTGGGTGGGGGGCAGGAAGAGAGGACAGAGCCAGAGGTCAGGATGACTTATTGGATTCACGGTGCAGTGTTTCTCCTGACGGCAGGTCGTTTTAGCTCAGAATGCAATTCTGGGTTTTAACGATCGCTGGAACTTCTACATTTAATTCGCCGAGCCCGTTAAACCTAATAAACTTTGAAAATAAAACAGGAAGTAAGTTTATGACGCCAATTTGTTCAAAAAAGTGACACATACACAAATACATATTCAGTTTATCTGATGGGAATGCAAACAATCCAGATGAAAAGGGTGCTTTCCCCACTCTGCTGGTACGAGCTCTGCATGTGAGTCCTTTAGTGGTTCAGCCATCATAATCCATCCACAGTCGAATCCTCTAACTCAGCACATTTTTGTTGTAGAGATCTACCAAAAACCTCCACATGCAACTCATCAAATCTCCTGAAAAATCAATCTCAATCAGCTTCTTCACATGATCGCTGGAGCCCGGCGTGGACACTGTTTATTCCAAACTGAGATCAGTTTCAGTTTAACATTTTTCTGTCAACGTGGATCGGGGGAGCTCTCTGTTGAAAAGAAGTGATGTCAAATCTAAGCCACACAGTCTTTAAAAAGAAATGATGACGCTCAGATGAACCAACAGCAGGCAGTTAATGATTGATCAATACGGTCTTTATGGAGAGGGGCAAGGTCCAAGGAGTGTGTTGGAGGAAGCATTTGAGGGTGTTGTTATTGGAAAGGTGACAAAAAAAAAGCTGCAGCTCAATGCGAGCTGAGAATACAAGCTTGGTCCAGAGGAAGTGATTAAATATGGGGGAATAACATTAATAATATCTGAAAATATGCAAAAAAAAAAAAGACTCTGTAAGAGAAAAATGTATGATGTAAAGGGCAGGGACGGTTAAAATCAAATGAGCTCCTGATAAAGCTGTCTGACTGTTTGTATGAAGTCTGTTAAAGAACACGCTCTAGTGCAATGTAGGTATGTAGGTCACTATGGAGAGCCCTTATAAAGGTCCTACTGAGTGATAAACATCTAAGGATTATGGGTAAATAACTGCAAATTCACCTGCAAACAGAAATTTTCAGATCTTTTCTGTATGTTTTACATTATGACACTATTATTTTTTTAGGTCTATATTTTGATTGGGGGCGATCGTGGCTCAAGAGTTGGGCGTTCGTCTTGTAATCGGAAGGTTGCCGGTTCGAGCCCCGGCTGCGACAGTCTCGGTCGTTGTGTCCTTGGGCAAGACATTTCACCCTTTGCCTACTGGTGGTGGTCAGAGGGTCCGGTGGCGCCAGTGTCCGGCAGCCTCGCCTGTCAGTGCGCCCCAGGGTGGCTGTGGCTACAATGTAGCTTGCCATCACCAGTGTGTGAATGTGTGTGAATGGGTGGATGATTGTGTATAGTGTAAAGCGCTTTGGGGTCCTTAGGTCCTTAGGACCAAGTAAAGCACTATACAAATACAGACCATTTGATAGACTAACATGAACAGATCCACAAGGGTGAATTACTTTGAAGCAACAAGAATTATTCATCACTTCCTATACCTTTGGTTTCTTCCCAAACAGCCAGAGCTTGTTCTTGGTTCTGCTCATGGGGTGTTTCGGATCAGATCGTGGCCCCGGTGCCCCGTCTCGCTCTCGGTCTCTGTCTCCTTTGGGCGTGTTGCTGATGGTACCATCTGAGCCCGTTCTGCTCAAATTCTGACTGAAGTCCTCGAAGGGGAAGTCAGCAGGAGGTTCAAAGCCAGATTTGAATGACTCCACAACTATTGCTGAATCCTGGGAAGTGAGGAGGAAAATAAGTTTTCCTATCTTTATCCAAACACCAACCCCACGTCTAGACTACTACCGGCTTATCGGTTTCACAGATTTCTGAAGATGCTAGCAATAACCGCTCTTTTTCCCTTTCTTCCTACACTTACCCTTCGCTCGTCTACAGCCTTGGCAGCTGAAACCATTCCCTCTAGACATTTGGAGATGATGGGAATAACTCTCCGCTCTGCCTCAGCAAAGCTTCGATATGTCTCTCCAAGCTTTACCGTCCGACGTTCATCCATGTTCTGCAGATTCTGTTACACAGAGCACAGGAAATGGAATCAACACTAGGAAGTAGCCAAGTACTACACACACATAGACACACACACAGACACACACACAGACACACGTGCAAACCCCTGCAAGCAGATCCTTTTAATGACAAACACTGATACCTGGTTAGAAGATCAGTTAAAGCCATGTGTTAAACATTTAATGGGTCACTGACACAGAGCACTATGCTTTCACTGAAATGGAAACCTTTATACAAAGTCATTGAAAAACAATGAAAAAGAATCAGTGAGATTGTGTCAGTAAATAACAACGTGGACTTGAAGGTACAATTCCCTTCAAATCGTTTCAGTTTTATTTATATTGAGCCAAATAACAACAACAACCTCCTCAAGGTCCTTTATATTGTAAGGTAAAGACCCCTCAAAAAAATCAAATGAGCCCCCAACACCCAACCCAACCCACCCCCCTCCCCCATGAGCAAGGACTTGGCGACAGTGGGATGGAAAATCTCCCTTTTAACAGGAAGAAACCTCCAGGTTCACGGAGGAGTGACTATGTGTTGTGACAGGTTCTGTGTGAGAGGAGGAAGATGTGCTGTAGAGAGAGAGCCAGAGCTACAGTTCAACATGTCTGAGTTACCTTAAAGATCTGTGGTATGGCACTGTGGAAATGTTTCCACTGCTCTGCATTGAAGCTCTGGAGCTGAGCGGCGTACTCGTTCTTGCTCTCATCAGCCGCGTGAGTGCGCATGTAGAACTGAGCTTTGGCCTGAACAGATCATACACACCAACACAACATCAACAGTCACTGATGTCCCACCAACCTCCAGTCTGTCCACATTATAAATCACATGCATCACGGAGCTACGACTAATTCTGAAGCCATAACAAATTCAAATACTGTGTTTTCCAATTTTCAAAAGGAGGGAAAAGTCACGTCATTGCATAGATCCCACAGTACAAACAAGCCGAGGAGACTGCTACCACAGCATCTTACAGTTTAAGGCACATAACGGTGTTATTACAGGTGGGGGCTTCCTACCTTCTCCACCTCTGATTTGGTGGCGTTGATGTCATTATCTAGCCGCTCGTAGGTGATCTGGGACTTCTCTGCTTCTTTGCACTCTCTTTCAAATTTCTTTTTACTCTGAAAGGGAGAAAATAAACGCACAATTTTAAGTAAATTGAGTAACTCAGAAGATTATATAACATTTTCGCAGCCTCTCCATTTCATGTCTCAATAAAAAAAAAAATTTAAAAATAAAAAAATATGTGAATGAGAGGGAGATGAATCAGAGAGGAGGATAGTTTATTTCCTGCCAAGCCATCTGGGTTACATTACCAGTGAAGGAAACGCAGCGAATAGCTGAGACATTACAGTTCAGTCACCAGGTAGTCACCATTAAAGTCACGCAGCCCACACACTGAAACACTCGAATGGTTGTGCAGCACTGAACTCCACTAATGGGCCTCGGGCCAGGAAATGTGAAAAGATAAGAATTATTAACTTTTTTATTTACGTTTATTTTGGAGTTGTTGTGATTACAGAGAGGTCTTGTAATGAGCACTGGTGTAAAATAACTCAGCTCACGCAAGTGAATGACCTCAGATGTGAACAAATACAATCTCTTGCTCCTTCTTTCTCTCTCTGGAGCCCGTAAAGAGCCAAAAAGCAGGCCTGTCAGCGGCCAAATGCGGCACATGGGCCTTGCCTTGCTGTGGGAGGGGTTGGTCTGCACTGAGGTCTCTGTGTATGTGTGTTTTTTCAGTGTGTTTCCTGGTCTTGGCCCCTGTCTTCAGTCCCTGCAGACTGGGAAGTTTGCCAGGAAGAAGAAAGGATCCCAGCTGTCTTTTCACACTCAGAAACATGTGCTTTAAAATTACAATATTACAATATTACATATACATACATACATACATACATATATATGTGTTTATATATATAAATTAGCACAGATAGTGAAATGCTAAAATCAAATGCAAGTACCCTGAAATTGCATATTTCATTCTTGTATAAATAATGTAATGTGTGAAAGTGGGGGATAAAGTGGATCCTATTTGTCCTTCTGTTACCTTTGTTAACATATCTTACATTCCTCATGCAAACAAGTATGAGATGAATAAAGCCGGCTGTCCTGAGCAGATGATATTTACACTAAACAGTACATTTTTCTACTCAAACCTTCTCGCCTCACTTACATTGTCCATCTGTTTCCAGCAGTGATCCAAATGCTGCTGGGCCTTTCTGCCCTCCTGTAGATGCTGCTCATTTATGCACACACACAAACACACACAACGAGACACATTTACACAGAAACAGAAAATACATATAAATATGTGCACAAATACAAAATTACTGGACTCTGTGTCACAGTCACATATAAAACAACAATTACTTGAAGGAAGAGTTGAGTTCAGTTACTAAAGCAGTAAATGTCCTCAGCTGTATCAGACGCCTTAGTTTGTGTGGTTGTCATGGAAATGAATCTGTTGACATGCATATTGAGAACTATGTGATGCACTTAAGACTAATACTGCAGTGGCTGTTCAGCTGGGATTGTTGCCACACTAATATTAGTATATTTGTGATAATATATTATAAACGAAAGAATGGACAGCACTTCTCTGCCAGCATTAGAATCTATGCCAACCTTTCATGCTTTTCAATCCTAAATGTACAGTTACTCTGTTCAAAGATTATATTATAGATGGGAAAAGACTTGAGCTGCTCTACTCTTGCATCTGTTTGATTTCAAACAAAGTGATATCCTTCGTAGGGTCGTCTCTCTAGCTGCAACCCCACCCACCTGCTATTAAAACTTCCTGATCCTAAACCTATATGCAGTCTTTAAACATCTAAATACAAACAAAAACCACTATCATGTTGGTGTAATCCTAAGATACTACTGTCCCTACAAGAATGAGTGTTGGATTGCTATAGAGCACAAAACCAGCAGAGGGCGCTGTTTTTCCCCAAACGCATGGCTTTTAGCCTTTCACTTTTTGCCATCAGCAGATGGTGGAAAAGACAGATGGTTAACATTACATCCAACATATTTATCCTCTTAAGTAAAGCCAAGCAGAACACAAATTCATATGAAGGCAACACAGCGGATGTTAAGGGCAAACAGCAACATCCGTTTTATGACAGGAAGCAACAGTTTCTTTGACAAATGTGATCTAACAGCGAATGAGCTGAAAACAGACAGAAAAGAAAGCACATGTTTGGCTTTTGTTCAGTGGCACGCAGCGGGAGCAGTGAAGCATGAACATGTTAATGTACTCACATGCTTCCTCTCAGCTTTCAGGTCCTGGCTGTACCTCATCAGCTCGCCATAAACCCTGTGAGCCATCTCCTCCGCCACCACCTCCCTCTGACCGGCATAGTCATTAAGCTCATTGAGTATGGAGTAGAAAGACAGACATGACGTGAACCTGCAGGAGAGACACATAATTAACACGTGATTAAGACATAACATGTCCCATGTCTTCTAGTGTACTACACGCATATGCACAAAAACATAAACTCTAAGCCAGGGACATCAAACTCATTTTACATCATGGGTGCATCTCCCTTTGATCTTAAGTGGGCTGGATCAGTGAAATTCCCTTTGTTTTTTATAGTGTAAAGAAGTTTATCTTCACATTTAGTCCTGAAATATCTTAATATAAGAAATAAGAAGTGAAACTGCAACAGCATGTCTCGGTTTTGTAAAAAAAAAAAAAAAATACGGCAGTAGTAAATGAAAGAAATGGGCCAGCACTGCTCTTTAGGCTTAAATTGTAAGAAATAAATGTGTAAAATTACAGGAAAGGATCTGGTAGCTCAATGGACATATTTAGATAGTGAAATACAGGAACCTTTCAGTCATTCCATTGTTTAATCTATTACTTAATTACATTGGTGTATTATTAATGGCCATGTGGAAGGTCTTTATCGCCTAAATGTATGAAAATGCAGTTACAACTCCAAAATTTATGCTCTTCTTTACATTTTCCACTGAATGATTACACTGCAAACATCATTTAAATCAAAGCTTTAATTTTTGCAGAAATAAATACAGGGTATACATACTTTACATGCAGCGCACCTGATTTAAAAAAAAAAAAAAAGTGACTCTCAGGAAGCTGCACCTTTACCAGGTGCTTCTGGTGTCAACAAGTTTCTGGCACAATTTCTGGTTGCTCTTCTAGGAAGGATTAGTGGAGTTAAATTGAAATGGTTGTTTTCCTGGTAACTGACTTTTAGTTGTTTTATATATTTCAGAGGCAGCCTCAATGTGTGACTGAGGTCACTGCCCAGCTGAGTCCAAGCTTCAAATGGCAGTTTGAGGTTATGCTGAGGCAGTCTACCTTCTTCATTATCATGGGTACAGTGCTCTTGGTCCTCACTTTTACGCCCACAAAACAAAGTTGCATCTACAGGTGTGACTCATCTGACCATTTAATTTCCAGAAGCTCTCAGTACTAGACAACATGCATCTTTCTTGGACAACAGCCTATCAGTCCATGGCGATGTGAAGCTTCTTGACAGCAGACAGTGACATTGATGTTTCACTGATGTCTTGGAGGATTTTTTTTTCTTCTGACCATCTGAACCAACTCATCTCAGGGTGACAGCCAGCCTCTCTTTCAGACCTAAGCTAAATGGATATCCTCCCCAGCAACTTGTACTTTTCACCTGATGTCCTGCAAACATTAAACTCTGGAGCTCTCAGTCACATGGGCCCAGAAACCAGTTGGCAACCCGCTGGTCACGTCATGTCCCAAGGGAAAAATGTGTTGTTTCTGAAGGCTGTAAGCTGGGTGAAATTAGAGAGTCGCAGAGAAGCTGGTTTCTTCTATACAAACTACGGACAGCTGTGGCAATCTGCTCTTGCTAGGAGGTTTTCACTGCAGCATGATATACCTCTAAGACCAATTTCACAAACAACCTTCCACAACCGTTCATCAACCATTCAGGGAATGCACATTGTTCCCCAGTGTCCTGTGGCTACCAGGCAGTCACTGACCAGTCTCTTGGCCTGCATAACTGGAGCTTTAACAAGGGATTTCCCAACAACTGCCAGGAACCATCAACAGCCACTCACAACTGGTCAAATTATACTCGTTCTTCCACAGTGCCCAGTGGTTGCCAGGCAGTTGCCAACTGGTCTCTAGGTCTGTGTGACTGGGGCCTTAGAAATGGCTCCAAGAAACATTATAGACGCGTGTGAATCTACAGTTCTCCTCTTCAGATCTGAACTGAGCACCCTGGACTTTTTACTGTTCTTGGTCAGACCGACGAGTGCTGTGAAAAGAAAATCTATAAGAAAAGAAGCTGCAGCTGTGATCAGTCAGGATCACTCACAGGAATTGTGAGTGCCTTGTCAACACATTTTGAAACTTTTAGTACCTCTGAAAGACAGTGCAAGTATATTGTTGGCTATGGATATTTAATTTCAACTTAAAACATATTTTAGGAAACCCATAATAAATTCCTGAGTCATTTGCATGTTATGCAATTAGCCCAGCATTAAAAAACGAAAAAAAGCAGTTCACAGAATTTACTGAAACCCAAGATAGCGAAAATATTTACATCCATGATGAGTGCGTGCCAACTTTCTAAAGAAACTGTGTCTCCAAACCTTCAAACAAAGAAACAAAGAATCCACATTCTCGCAGACTTTTGTTTGTAAGACATCAGCCTTCACAAACTCGCAGCTTAATGGTGTATTATCCTTTTCTACTTAATGAAAATCAAAAATCAGTCATGTGATTCGGCTGTGGCTTTTGCTTACAATTAAAGAACAGAAAAACAAAGACTGAACAGTTTTGACATTTTTAGTAATTTTTTTTTATTTTTTTAGCACACGTATGCCATGGCATCAAAGCCAGCGTCTGGGTCCTTCCAACGGACAAACAGTATTTATAAAGTGTCCGACAGGCCTTTTCCGCTCTTACCGTCTGCAGACATCCGACAAGTAAACAAAAGCAGAAACACAGACACTTAAGGTTACTCACCTCGGCTCCTCATCTTTGGAGCGCTTTGGACAATATTTCTTCACCAAGTTCCTGACAGACAAAAGACACAGAGAAGCAGACTTGTGTAAGACATTTTAACTGTGGTAGAGAGACACACACATGTATATATATATACACACACACACACACATACACACACACACACACACATAGAAAATAGGCATCATAGTTTATTATTAGAGATGAATAACACATTTAAACATCAAAGTCTCTGCCTGTCCATTCCCTCAGGCTCTGCTAGCACAAACTACAGTTACAGTGTGATTTAATTTTTTAGCTAGAGTGCAAAGGAATGTGTGTGTGCAACAAACTCTATGTGTGTGTGTGTGTGTGTGTGTGTGTGTGTGTGTGTGTGTGTGTGTGTGTGTGTGTGTGTGTGTGCATGCGAGTTGTCTTGCTATCGGTGCTATCGGTGACAAAATAAGGAGTTTCTGCCTGATTTCCTGGAAACATGTTTCATGCAGACCTTTGATCACTCTTCACAAATCCTCAGCGGTGTGCGTCTTTTTTTCATCTATTCACAAGAGATATCCCCCCTTTGAAATCCCAAATGCGCCGCCAGTGGGACTCTGGTTTTTAAATGTGAGTTACTGTTCTAATAAAGGTCTGCACTGCAAAGTGCTGATGCTGTTATAGCTCAGATTTTGAGCATGCTGGAGACAAAGACAGGCTGCTGTTAAATACATACATTTACCCTTCTTTTAGTTTTATATCATTTCATCTCATGACTTCATTCCTATTGTCAGTGCATTGCTTTAGACTGTTTTTTTAAGTGTGCTACATGTAACTATGGCAAAAAAAAGCAAAAAAAACAAGCAGCGCTTCATCTCTGACCTTCTTCATCTTCCATACATTACTAGAATAAAACTTTTATACTATTCTAAGCATATTGCATTTTTTGTCTTGAAGAAAGGCTTTTTGCTGTTGGTGTGTTACTGCTCTTAATGAACCGAACAGTGCACACGCAGCTGTATTATACCAAAGGATATAAATATTCATTTGGGATTCAGTCCCAGGAGTGGCAGCATTTACATTAGCCTGATCAAACACACAAAAAAAGCTTCAATATAGAATCTTCAGCATCAAAGGATTTCCCAGTATGTGTATGAAGGAAAAGACAACACCATCACACTTAATCTGTGTCTCATAAAGCTGCATTTTATGCTTTTTTTTGTCTTAAAGTATATCAATATAACTTTCTGTATTTGACATTTTGTATACGTGTGTGTGTGTGTGTGTGTGTGTGTGTGTGTGTGTGTGTGTGTGTGTGTGTGTGTGTGTGTGTGTGTGTGTGTGTACCGTAGCTGCTTGGCATAGTTTTGCTCTATCTCCAGTCTCTCCTTGACAAACTTTGCATAGCGCTCAAGAAAGTCAATCCCCCATTGAGTGTGTTTGTCCAGATTCTCGAACTGGTCCTAAAGACAAAAACACAGTAAGACAGAAAAAGACGCATTTAATAAGGACTTTCAGGACACGGTGAACAAAGGGTTCAAATTCAAAGATTACTCAGCAGTCCATGTGGAATGACTCTGAACATACAAATGAGATACACATTTCCTTCTGCTGGCTCAGCTCTAAAAAGTATTAGTGAGCTGTGTACATCTCATGCATCCCTGATTTAAACCACCACATGTGGACAAATTACAATAAATCAGCTGCAGACTCGACATCAGAAGCAGCAAAATTAAGATCAGCATGAGGACAGACTAATGATTGATTCGTACAAATTACATATGACATACTGTTTCAGACTTCAGTATTATTGGTGGTTTGATCAGGAACCCAAAGGCCAGTGAAATCAGTGTCTGTGGCCACATGCCCACATTTGATCCATTCTCATTGAAATCCATCCAGCTGAAGGTTTTCGGGCCAACTGTTTACATTTATTGTGAGTGAACAATGCATTTTCATGTCCAGATGAGTTGAATCAGCATGATGCATGCAACAACTGTCAAATATGTCCTGCATCATTTTTTTTCACGGGCTACCAATCATCTGTTCACTGCAGTAGTTGCAGTTATTGTCCTGCTCCTGCAGTCAAAGGTTTCTGACTCTCCAGAGGGGATCAGTTCAGCTTGGAAGAGGAGATGTTAACATCTCCATGCGCTTACACAGACAGAGGATACGCATGCAAAGAATGTAGACAGAAAGCAGCCAGGGTGAACATTTACATCCCAGAAATGCTCTTTATAGTCCATCCCTCTCAAACCGATGGAAGCTTCATTGGGTTTGTGTTCTGGTTTCTTTGCTTGAGGTGTTTTTTGAAAAGGAAACCAAGACTTCACTGTAAACTGGTGGTGCAACAATTTTAAACTTTATAATTTAATATATTAGCTTTTTTTGTTTTGTTTTTTGTTGCATTGTAGATAATTTTTTCTATCCACATACTTCAACAGTGCACTGACTCATGGCGGTAAACGATCAAGCATCCTGCTCCACAATCACCCCCATCAAACACAATCAACCCTGGACCCTGCCCAGGACAAACACTCTTATCTATAGCCCACATTGGTGGTTGCTGGTCACTTAATTGTTTTGCGTAAGGCCACCACAATGGCTGTAGATTTGCTAATGGCTGTAGCAATTCTTCAGCTGGAACCAGCTTGCACTGTTACTGCTTTTATAGTGGATCTTACTCTGCCTTTTTCACTCAAATACTGAACATCCTTGTCACTCCTGTCAACTCAGATGAACACCATGACTTTTTCAAAGTACTGAAAGCTCTCCATTAAGACAAAATCAAACCAAAATGGTGGAAATATGTCAACTACTGTGGACACCGACATCAAAATACCCATCAAGTGAGCCACATGAGCTACTGCTCTGTGTGCTTTAGGCTGCATGTGGGTGTGTGAGCGTGTGTGTGTCAACATGAAGCTTGAACTGGAGAAAAATAAAGGTCACAGAGGCAAACATGAAACAGCCAACCCTTGCTTGTCCAGTTATTACTTTCTTCAAACACAAAGAGAACAAAAGGAAGCCGAAACAATACTGCAATTTACCTTGCTGTGTACATAGAACAGCAGTGTCAGCAGCAACTGATACCCATACTTAAATGCCAAGTATGGTCTTAAAATCATTAGCAATATGTTCAGAAGTTAACTGCCAGAGTTCTCACCCACCCTAAGCCTTGGCAGCACATCACCCCCACCCTTATGCATCTTCACTGGCTCCTGGTTAAGTTCTATATCTCCTTTAAAATCCCCCTCCTCACCTACAGATCCCTACACAGCACCCTAGGACGTCCTCCTTCCCTTCACATCATCCTGGAATCGGATTTCCACCAACAGGGATCTACTGTTCACCCCACACACCAGCCTGCCATCCTAAATTTGGCAATGCCCCTCTCTGGCAATTTCAAAAAGCAATTATTATAATAATTATTATTATAATAATTATTATTATTATAACCTCAGTTCACACGCAGAAACAGCTTCTCTAAATCATATTTCTCTAACCAATGTGGAAAAAACTGCATGTTACTAAAAATGACACAGGCATTTTTCCCTCCTGCTATACTTGAATTCAATGTATCACTCTACTATTCTGCCACGTTTTCCTCCCCACTGTCCACTGAGGTCCATAATAAGTGCTTCACTAAAGCTTGTAACATCGTGTTTCCACTGTGAAGTGTGGAAGAAATTCTGTCTGGTTCAAGACAAAAACTGCAAACAAGAGGGGGGGCTGCAGTCCAAAAGCAGCCATCAGTCAAAGAATATGCTCACTAATTACAACCAGTGAGATAAACAAAGCGACCCCAGCATGTTCACACAAGCAGCAGGATGAAACACAGAATTCCCATTGGTCTCTATGGAGCGTGCTGGCAGTTTTCTCTAAGTGAGAAATAAACTGCAAAAGGGCACATTTTCTTATTCAAGCATAAAGATTTCACCCAAAACCGAGCAGCCAAAGACAAAACAAGAAGCCGAGCAGCAGGGTGAAAAAATAAAAATCAAAGAACGGCAATCTGCATGTTTTGGTGGAGCTTTTGGATCAATATTTTCTGCATCCTGTCTGTCTGGCTGCATCTGGTTAATGCGTACCGGCCCCGTTTCTTGCCAGCCTGTCTGGCTCGTTTTAGCAGCATGTCTGTCTGTGGTTGCGTCAGCCTCTGTGACGGTGCCTATGAATAAGTAATACAAGTATGAGCTCATCCTGTAGTTTGTGGCAAGCTGAGCACAGGCTGCCTCACTGGGGAAATGACAGCATCTTCCCGGTCTTCTCTGGGATGAAAATAACGCTGGCTGAAGAGTTGCAGCCTAAATCTGGGATCTGCAATGTGGCTTGGTCTCAGTAAAGGCACCTGCACCACTCACACTTTCTTTGCAGGGAGTCAAATATCAGTACTAAGTAACAAGACCAGCAATAGTTTTTTTAACCTGTGTATCCAGTCCCGTGTTAAGCCAGTCAGCCGTTATCAGAGTTAGACTGCAGTCTAAGAAGAGAAACTCAGGCATCCCCAGCAACCTCTTCCAGCTAGTTCCAGGGAACACCAAGGGTTCCCAAGCCAGCTGAGAGATCTCATTTCTCCAGAGTTTGTCCCAGGTTCTCTTCCCTCACAGAGGAGACATCCAGGAGGCAACCAGTCTCCAAACAGCTGCAGTCTGACTGCAATCACTCTCAGACAGATTGGTGAAGGTTTGCAAATAACTGCCGTCCAATTTGTAGATGGAGACAGGCTGCCTACACAATCAATTAGAGTCAGTCTGCACCAGTGATCATCATTCTGCAGCTGAGGATGTGCAGGTCTGCAGACTGAGGCGGAGTAGTGGAGACAGTGGATGAGAGGTTGGGGTTTTTTGTTTTTTTTTTACAATAATTTATTAAAACGTCTTTCTCATTTTGATGTAGACAGCCGTGTGGTCAGATTTAAAATGCAAGCAGTGACTGGTTCAGTGTTTCGCAGCGTATACAGTGTATTTTAGCCCAACTCGATCCAAAATTCATTTTGAACTTTTCAATGGTGATATTCTACAATGAATTACTGAGATGTGTTATGTGTGTTACTTGTTATACTCTTTGCTCTTTAATACATTTTACCCGTTATGACCTGTAATTATATTATCAGAATTTATTTTTTTTGTTAAACAAATACAACCACTAAAATTGAATCTTAAATGCTTATTTTGTTCATTCTAACTTGTATTTGGAAAAATTAGCTGGAAATTCACTAATGCTGTTGTTGCAGGACGGGGTCAAACTTTTCCCTGCAGCGTCGAAAACGGTATTGAGTAGCAAGTATTTTCCTCAGTATCGAGTTTGAAATTCTAGTATAATGACAACTCTAGTATTAACACGAGCAGAGGGAGCTCATTTCTGTCGTTTGTATCCGTGATCTCTTCTTTTGGCCACTGCCCAAAGCCTGCAGACACAGGTGAGGACAGGCAGGTAGACTGACCAGTAAATCGATAGCTTCAGTTTCACACTCTGTTTTCTCTTCACTGCAACATCTATCAATCTCTCCATTTCTTGTGAACAAGACCCCAAGGTACTTAAACTCCTCTACTTGAGGCAGTAACTTTTCTCAGACATAACACTCCATCAGGGCTTTTTCCTGCTGAGATGTCCTTGGACTCGGTGGTGCCAATTATCATCCCCGCAACTTCACACTGGGCTTCAAACCTCCCCAGTATGAGCTGGAGGTCACCATCTGATGAGCCAAAAGAACCACATCATCCACGGAAAACAGAGTGCTGCTTAGCTGTGCCTATCAACTAATCAACTAAGTTTAATATTTAAACTGCTGGTACATTGATCCCAAACAAACAATGTTCATATGTACAAATAAAATATTAAAATGATGAACATATACACCTTGGGATTTGATTTCTCCGTTTCTGTTTGTATACTATGTGATATTTAAAAAGACTAGCTCACAAAATAACACACATCATACGAGCTGAACCCTGAAAGCAGCAGAAAGGTGAACTAACAGCAATATTATCATCAGCAGGAACACAACATCCTGTCACACAATCCCCACATAATCACAGGAAGAGGTGCCTCCACAAACACAGCAGTAACACTAGACCCCTCCATCACAATGCATTTGGACTGTTGTACAGTGTGTGCTGGGGATAAAAATACTTGCACTGAGAGTGAAAGCGATACCATTTAGCCAGAGCGAAAAATACTTTAACTGAAAATCTTTTAACAAAATAAATAAACCATCCTATTTTTGGGGTTTTAAAGTCTAAACTTTAAAAAGACAGAAAAATTAGAGGAAATATTTTTTTTAAGTCTCTCCACCCAAACTAGCATAGATAGCATATCAAAAATAAATTAATGTTGACCTTTGGCTTCATGCACAATCCCAGCTCAGGTAAATGTCCTCTGCTTAACCCATTATGCCCATTAGCCCATTATAACAAAATTCCGGACCAGAGAAGGTGTAACAGTGTTAGTTCCCTATCAGTTAATTATAATATGATGAAAGATTATTACAGATTTTTTTTTTCTGTCTAGTCAAATCATAACACACTCCACTTTTATGACTCACTAGTGGAAAAAAAGATTGTCATTATCTTTATATAACCCATACTGAGAATCATAGATGACATCAATAATGCTGCAGTAATGCTTTTGAACATTAACACACATGAACATTTCACTATAAGGAAACTAAGGAGCAAAAAATAAAAATAATGGCGACCAATTCCAGTTAGCCTTTATTTCTGCTGGGAGATACAGACAAAGGTCCTAGTGAACAGTCTGAACATAGCCGGACTCTATGCAATCTTTAAAAAACAAAACAAAACAAAACCAAGTACACCCTCGCTGTTCCATAGGAACTGAGAGCGGTAGTCAGGTAGGGCTGCCACAAACTATTATTTTGATAGTCAACTAGTCACCGATTATTTTTGCGATTAGTCAATCAGATCATGCATCCATTGGACGTACAGCGTACAGCTTATTGCATCTGCTCTTATATAACTATCATTAGCTTAAAGCTTTAAGTGTTTAAGGTATGTGCTAACTAAAAATAAAGACAAGATGATAGTTTATTAAATTTTTATTGAAATTTGCAGATTGTTTCGGTGAAGTTTAATAAACTCCTTGCTATCTAAAATATAACGGGACACCTGAGTATATTCTCGAGCATCTCACACTTCTGATAATCAGTTGTCTCCAGCTGTGTAAAAACTATAACTTTAATCTCAGCCAAACCGATTTACTCAGGAACAAATAAATTACTGAAAAAAAGCCAAACAATAACATTTTTAAGTTATCTAAGTGACTTATATATCACGTTTAACCTGAGTAGCGAAAGCTGGCGGTGGGTTTGAAAACGATTTGCCGGGAGTCCGGTGTTCTCACCGGCTCTAGTGAGCCTTGAACCCCGGCTAGCTATCGAGCTAGTGGGTAACAGACGTCTCCGAAAACGTCGGAGCGCTTTTGAAAACATGTGGTGTCTTGATAAACTGAGCAGATATTTGAGGTTTACACAGCTACATTCTCGCCTGAAAATATGTTAAATGTTTATTTTGTGACCCAGAAAGAATAATAAGAGTAATATTAAAACTAACTAGCTGCCGCCATTGTTGGAAACTGAGCTGGGCCGCGCTATGAATTCTGGGACAGAGCTACCTCTTCTTCGGGTTTAACGGCAGCTGGCATCCTTGTACATGCAGTGCTGCCATCTTCTGTTTCAGTCCGTTATTACACTCTTAAATCCTGCTACTTATTCCTGCATCTTTTGGGATCTTACAAAGCTTCAAACGATGCGTCGACTATTAAATCAGTCGTCGACGATTTTGATAGTCGACGTAATTGTGACTAGTCAACTAATCGTGGCAGCCCTATAGTCAGGTGATGATAATCAAAAACACTTGAATAATTGATCATAAGCAACTGTGAGAACTTCTATAAAAGCAGATGCAGCGATCTTAAAGAAGCAATTGTTGTTGGCCATCAAGCTAGGAAACTTGTTTTAAGTCCACTTCCAAACAATTTTCCAATCTTTCCACAGTTAAAAACAGAATTCAAAAATGGAAAACATGGAAGATAGTCTTTCCAGGAGTGGATGTCCCAGCAAATTCACCACAAGATCAGATAGTCAGACTTTACAGGCTTCCATTTGCATGTTAAATGTTCATGATGGATTCATGATAATGCACTTAGAAAAAGACCGAACAAGTATGGCTTAGTTGGATGGGTTGCCTTGCTTCTTCTCTCTTAAAACATCGCAGCACAGCTTTCAGTTTGCATGAAAAATATACTAAACTTCTGGGACAAAGTCATTTGTACAGCTGAGGCCAATGTGAAGCTGTCTGGCTATAATGCACAGCACCACAAAAACCCCAAACACAGCATATCAGCACAAATAGAGCAGGGCAATATGACCAAAAATATTTATCACAATATACATTTGAAAATTTGCGTTAACGATATAAATGACGATATAATTGACACTAGACAAAATACTTTACAACTCCACAACTTTATTAGTGCAAAAAAAAAAAAACATCAATGTATTTTCACTTAAACAAGCAGCTGTTTTTTTATGTGCATTAAAGTTATATAAAAATTTAACAGTGCAAATGCAAATTCCTTGCTGACAGTTGAACCAAAAGGCATTTCCAGTGGAAACTGGCCGACATATCCTGAGCCTAACCATGTATAATATCCACAAAACTTAAAAAGAGGTTATATACACACACAATACAGTAATATTATGTTGAAGCACAGTACGTATCACTCCGCAAGGCTCGTGCCTACGATAGCCGTAATGCTCCGACAATCCATGAAGCAGTGCGGCTTCGTAGCTTAGCAAAGTCGTACTGAAACATTTGACAGATTTTCAAGGGTCGTGTACCACATAAAATCGTTTAGAGGTCAGTAAACACAACCAGAATTCATACATAAGGCACACGGGATTATAAGGGGCACTGTCGATTTTCAGAAAAATCAAAGGATTGATTCTAAGGGTGCCGTATTTTCCAAACAACACAGTAATAACAACGGCCCGCTAGCACGCTCTACCAAAAATAGTGCTTTGTTGTGTATCTGACGGACGAAAGCTAACCCAGTTCCACACCAATGAAGTTGCAGCATTTTTACAAACCAATTCTGGTTCATCCGTTTCATTTAACGACCTGCTTTCGCCCTTCTCATTCTCCGTCATGTGCGTATGAAAACAACGGCACTGCGCATGCTCGTTTTAACCATATTCTATCGCGATATTTCATTTTCTTATCCTTGCCCAAAATTATACCCGTATTACTGTGAACGGTATCATATGGCCCAGCCCTACTCACAAACACTTCATACAAACTGCACGGTGGTGGAGGGGTGATGATTTGGGTTTGTGTTGCAGTCACAGGACTTGGGCAAAGTATTTTAGAGTCAAATGTGATTCCATACAAAGAAAAATGTCAGCCAATATATCAGAGTCAGTGTACAGGTGAGGCTATTACAACTAGTGTTTAACTTTTAGGCTGACACGTGACTAATTGGACACATGACACTGTAGCTGGTATATGGTGAAATCTCTAAAAAATGTCTCACAGCATGATAAAAATGGGTCAGAAAATCTACTTTTGCTGAGATTCTCTCTAACAAAGCACTGCTCTGCTTTAATGAACTTAAATCTCAGGGTGAGAGAATAAATTAGTCATTTAGCTCCCAGTTGCGAGGGGCTAAAGATTCTTTGTGTGCAGATTATATAGCAAATACACCTCCTGCTAACCAATCAGACGGCCACACGGCACTTCCAAAGCCAATCAGATACTCAGCCAGCCTGGGAGCATTCAACGGGATAACGCGAGGTTAATTAGCATAGAGAATACTACTAAGACAATAGACTAATTACACACTGTTTCATTCAAGAGTGTGGTGCGCGCACGCACAAACACACAGACACACTGGTGTGCACAAGGCAGACACAGACGCAGACACACACACACACACACACACACACACACTGGTGTGCACAAGGCAGACACTGGGTGGGAAATGTCAACTTGTCTGAAATACTGGCATCACACTGAAGACCCTCAGGCTATGTCTGCACTGTGTGTATGTGTGTGTGTGTGTGTTTACTGTGTCTATCTGCGCTCACGCTACCCAAAAACAACCAAAAAAAGAAAAAAAGACATTTCTACCAGGAATGTGGTGGGGAGATGAGACAGAAATGTGTGTGTTGGAGGCTGAAGAGGGAGCGTGAGGGAGGAGAGGCCTGGAGAGCGAGAGGAGGTAAGAAAAACAAGTGGATAACAGGAGGAAGATTGGTGCATGAGCCCTGTTTGAGATAATTATTTTGTCTAAGTCTGCATACAGGGACGCAGATGGTGAGCCATGACAACCACAGCCCAGCAGAAGAAGCCCAGCAGATTTTAGATTTATTGAGGATACTGATCAAGTCAAATACTAAAAAAAAACAACCCAAAAAACAGGATAGCAAAATGTCTTTTTGTCTTTTATTTTGTTTTATCTCCATCAAAAATAAAAGTGGGTTCATTTTGAGCGTAAAACTCCTGGCTACCTTCAGCCCTGTTAGAGAGCAAGAGGTAAAAACACATAGTGTGTGTGTACCTGAATGTTACACAAACACACACACATTGCTTTTTCCCTTGATGTGAGCATGTGGATTTGAATAGACTTGGGTTTGTTGCTGTAAGGTTGTTGGGTTGAACAGCATCCAATTGCCATCTAAGGGCAAAGCAGACGGGGGCTCTGGCATGCCGTCGACTTTACCTCCTTAACTGTGCTGCAGACAGCAGGAACAGCCAGCTTCTTGAACCCATTTCACTCTCTGCTACAGGTTTTATTCAGTTTTTCGAACTCTGACTCCCCAGAGAGCACTCAGAGAGCTCTTCTATCCCATTAGTATGATTCTGTGGTGGAGGGTTTACTAAATGCTTAAGTACTCCACACAGCACTGCACGTTCTTTCACCTGTTCTCGTACGCAGCTTCTAGCTTTCAAACCAGCAACAAAAATACAGTACGGGGGGTTTGGATAGATTAGCCAGGTTGCACAGTTAACTGAGATAGTTAATTGAGCCTTTCACACAGTTTTTATCTACACACTGTAAACACATGCGCAAAAACACACACCTATACCTCTACTACTATTTGTTTTCCCTTGCAGGCCTCATTCTTTGCCCAGCAGAAATAGAAACCAGTGCATGCATCACTGTGACCCTGCACAAACAAACTTGCCTATCCACACAAACCTTAAAGGAACTCTGTGATTCACAGGTGTCCAAATTATAGATCATTTTGGTGGATTAAAACGAATCGGTGACTCTTGTGGATTACACTCTGCTCTGAGTCAGTGAGCTGCTTCAGGCCTGCAGACACACACTGAGACTGTTTTCCCATGTAAACCCGCTAAGCTCTTGTCCAGTCAGGGTGTGTGTTTTTGTTTACCACTGCAAATGGTTCGGTTGAGGTGAGCACACGGGTGTTTCCTCTCATGTGATAGTCAGAGCATTTGTTTTTCAGTCTGCGTGTTTACTGTCAGATTTGAGGATTATCTCCAAGAGTTCACAGATGTGTGCAGTTATTACAGAGGAAACTATTAATTGGTTTCACATGACTGCAACCATGACTTGGCATCCGCAGAGGTTCAAAGCAAAGAAATTGGATTGTAACTAGGGCTGGGCGATATGACCCAAAATTCATATCTCGATATTTTTTAGCTGGATGGCGATATAAGATATATATCTCGATATTTTTTTAAAGCCATAAAGTAAGAACAAAAAGAGAGTTCTTAGTCAAAGCTGTGTCCCAGATGTCACACAGGCACTTTTATTAACATACAGCATAGATGTACATGAAAAAAACTACTCAAAAATAAATTATGAGCATTTATTAAATAATAATGCTCCATAAATAAAAGAAAACTATGTTGTTTTTGTCCATAACAAAAAGCTCACAATTGTGCAGTCAAAATATAAACTAACAGATGCTGAGCATAATAACAAAGATTTCACAGCTGCTCTGTTCCCAACTTCTACTGCGTGACTGACAGCCTGGAGTTTGAAATCCGCTTCAGGTGCCATTTATGGTCCTTATACACACACAATACGGTAATATTACGTTGAAGCACAGTACGTATCACTCCGCGAGGCTCCTCCTCGGTAGCCGTAATGCTCCGACAATCCATCAAGCGGTGCAGCTCCGTAGCTTACCAAAGTTGTACTAAAACATTTTTTGACAGATTGCTGAGCGCTGTGTTCCACATAAAATCGGTTCGCGGTCATCAAGCACAACCAGAATTCATACATAAGGCGCACTGTCAACTTTTGAGAAAATGAAAGGATTTTAGGCTGTGCAGCCCCTGTGGGCTGCATGGCGTTAGCGTGGTTAGCTCGTTAGCGTGGTTAGCTCGTTAGCACGTTGACGCCGTCCAGCCCCACGCACGGAGCGATGCGCAGTAACTCGTTAACGGAGATTTGCCGTGTTCATCTTGTCGCTGCCTGCAGGTGAAGCTATGGGGGAGGAGGGGGAGTTGTGTTCAGTGAAGGAGAGGCGAGGCGGAGTAACGTTGCGTAGAGACAAAAGTGGACGAAAGAGAGGCAAACTTATGGCTCCACAACTATAATTATAACGTATATATCGATATAAAGGATATTGTCACATCTTATATCTCGTATAAAAATATATCGATATTTTTAAAAAAAAACCTCGATATATCGCCCGGCCCTAATTGTAACTGAGAATATTATTAACCACTGTCAACAGATACTTCTCTAGCATATGTGCTCTCGATCCTTAAGTGGCTCGGACAGGTCATACATTTTTGGCCCATCATTGGTCCTGGACCCCCTTTAATAGAAACCAGCATTTGCTGTGTGCCAGCAACTGTGACTTTGAGGAAAACATCTAGAAAGAAAAAAAGCTTTACAGATGCTTAAAAAGAAAAACTCACTATAAACACAGATGTTTTAACAAAAACTGAAAAATGGAAAGTTGGAACAGATGCTGGTTGAAAACACTGTACTTTTACAAGTAAAAATGCAACAGTGCAACAGTGGATGTCCATCTGTTTCCAAGCACGTCATCAAATACAAGATCAACGTCCATTAATCCATAATATATAAATATATAAAGAGGTTACCTTACACGTGTAGGAACACCTTTCTGTACCATTGATTCATTAATGCTGAATTCTCTCGCAGCTGCTCTATTCCATGTTGTTGCAGTATATTAATGACTAACCTCGTATTGTGGATGAATAATCTCAGTTGTTCTCCTGACTGAAGTTTGGTCCGTTTACAGCATCCTGCTATGCAATTGCATTTGTCCCTAACCATTGGCAACCCTTGCCTTAACTTTTACCGAGTGGAAAAAAGTTGCCGTTCATCCTCCAGCTTCACTGTGTTTATGTTATGCTAACATAGCTGTCTCGCTAGCGATCACGTAGCACAACATTATATACCAGCTAGCCAAACTTCAGTAACCCTACAAACATCACTGCTGTTTAGTTTTCTGTCTTCATTTATGGTAGAAGTGATAGCAGAGCTGTAAGTTTTAATTTTTCAGAAATCTCTCAGTCAGAACATGCTTATATCATGTTTAGGTGGAAACTAGCGAGCTAACTTCCTGTTAACTTCTAACTCTGTTAAATTTCATAAATTCTGTTTTTATGGATGCCTGGATGTTAAACTTAACTGTTACGCCTGGTAAAGCAGCAACGCTGATCATTTTATTAAAGATGAAAAACTTTAGACAGTTTTTAACTCTCAGTGATGCCGCAGTGTTCATTTGACTTTGGGACCTGAAGTGGACGGAGTTTTGGACCCACATTACTCCGCGGGGCTCCCGACTACAGTAGGTCGACAATCCATCAAGCATTGCAACTTTGTAGCTTACCAAAGTTGTACTAAAACATTTTTTGACAGATATTTTAGTGCCGTGTACCACATAAAATCGGTTCAAGGTCAGTAGGAACAACCAGAATTCATACATAAGGTGCACTGTCGATTTTTGAGAAAATTAAGGATTTTAAGTGCACCTTATAGTGCGGAAAATATGGTAGTTAAACACAGTGGCTAACTGTGTAACCTATGCAACTGAAATTGTGCTGAGATCAGTCTGCTGAAGGTGGAAGTAACAAATCTGTTTCAGCACTTGAAAAAAAAAACAAAAAAAAACACACCATCAAGTACTACCAGGCTATGGAGGAGAAAATGCTAGCAGGTGCTCCACTGAGCACAAGCTAGTTACACTCCAAAAACTAATGCAGGACTTTAAGTACATTGCTAAAAAGCTTGAACCAAGATACAAACCAACTTCAAAACTACAGCTTTGAGACTAGCTAGCCTAGAACCTTGTCATTTCCACTCAAACTATGACCACAGCAATGTGCTAGTGACCAAAGAAATCACAAGGGTTTTGCCAACCAGTTAAAGGAATACACATTTTTCCCGTAGCGACAAGTGCTTGCCAAGGTATCACCGACCAGTCTGTAGGCCTGTATGACTGGGGGCTTAGCAGTCATTTTCCCAACAAAAGCCATCAACTTCCAACTGATCGAGTAATACTTGTTTATTACTTCATGACTGATACTTGCCAGATGGTTGCAGAGGACTCCAGCCTCTGTGACTGGGTTCTTAAGCAGTCCAAAGAAATAATGAAGAATAAAAACGACTGCACACCAGCTACACTTGAGCTAGTGAGCCATTTCAGATAGAACATTGAGATGTGTTTAAACATTAACCAAATGCTTCCCTGCCACAGAAGAACACCCCGGCGTGTATTACCCCTGCATCAGTAATTTAGCCACTGTTAACTCCAGCAAATAATGACTTTAAAAAAAAAAAAAAAACACACACACACCTAAAAACAAACAAAACTACGTATTTAGTGTCTTTTTAGAAACTCATGTAGTGCACTTTTTCTAATTTTTCTTGTTCTTGATTCTTAAACCCACATCTGTTTTCTGGTCATGTCAAAGAAAAGCTGCCTCCCCCTCTGCCATTACAATCCAACCATAAATCACTAACAGTTACACTTTAACCACATCAGACTTACTCAGTGCATAACAAGCTTTTGTTGCTGACAGACGAAAAAATATTAAACTAGTTTAAGCAGAGTGCACATGTGTGTCATATGCTGATCATAAACATGGATGGATGATTTTTTATCATCTGACCACATTTACCACGATACACACTCACACACTGTTTTCCTGTATTCTTTCCATATCAGCAGAACAATATATGAATATCTTTGCGCCAATGTGTCCCATGAAAAAACAACAATCCCTGTAACTTATTTTCTTTTAACTAAAATAAAATAATAATAAAAAATAAAATAATGTCTCTTCCTTAAATGTTCATTTATAGGCCATTATTAAAGCTAAAACTGATAGATAGCCTAGTCTAGTAGACTGTGTGACTTGTAAAAAAATGTTGCTTAAATTCAAAGATATATAAAGTAACATTTTCATAGTTGCATATTTTTACTATGAAATTACACATTCATCGTCTGTAGCTACACACAAAAATGCTAACAAACAAAATAAACCTCGCATTTTGTTGCAACAAAAAAAAGAATGAACACACGAGGCAACATTTAACAATACCAAATAAGTTACGGCCTTTGGTCAATGTTGAATGAAACTATTTACAGCTGGTATAGATAACTGGTAACACAACCACCCACTCATTTTAATTCCAAACACTGTGGTTTTGCTCTTACACGTCATTCATGTTATATTTAATACCTGTACGAGCAAAACAAACTTATACCTGGGCACTCCTGCATGGGCCTATCTAGTCTGGTTTCATTGCAACCTGATCCCTACCATTGTCTAGCTACCCTGCTGCCACGCATACACACCCTGATAGACTAGTTAGACTAGAGAGAGAGAGAGAGAGAGAGAGAGAGAGAGAGAGAGAGAGAGAGAGAGAGAGAGAGATATGAATCTAATGATATGATTGTGTTCTACCAAGTTCTGGTTATAGCACATTTTTAAAAATTTAACCATGTTACCAATACAAGTAACATAGTCCATGGCTATTCTAACCAGTCTTTCAATGTCAACTGAAAACATGCAGGTATGATGATGCTGGTGACAGATCGTAGTAGTGTTTCACAGGAGACGACAGAAACTTTTTGGGAGGGGAAAGGACCGCTGTTTAATTTTGAACATCTTGTTGGTCAACTTCAGGTAATTTGCTTAAAAAAAATTAAATAAATAATTAAGTGCTATCAGTTTGTTTTCAAGACTGAAAGGGAACAAAATTTTCCAGTCAGTCACACTTGTCCTGCGATATTTAATGAAGACAAAATGTGAACAGAGAAAAAGATGCTTGGGGAAAACGGGCGACCCTTTGACACTGAAGGGTGATGCTGGGTCACCATCTGACTCTGAAAAGGAGCAGCAGGGGAAACCCTTTGGACAGATGTGTGAGGGTCCTTTTATTCGGAGCCTTTAAAAGGCCAGATGTGTTAGAGGATGACATCAGTTCACAGAGCAAGCAGATGTGCAAAAAGACATTTTTTTTTGCACGTGACAGGATGGACTGAATATTTTTACAATGTGAAGCCACCAACAGTTACACAGCCTTTCTATACATGTTCTCCCTCAGCCCACAAAAATATTATAGTGGCTTTCTTGTGTGGTTTAACTCTTTCCCACAAAAAAGACAACATTTGATGAGCTCCCCTGTACCCTTAATGATGACTTTTGAGACTTCCTTACATCAGTTAAAATGTTGATATATGTTGTGTTGTTGATGACCATTAGAACAAGTTCTGGGTTTTTCCAAGGTTTTCTCTGGTAAGCTGATCGTCCTCATTAATTTCTGATCCATCCTCAATTTGTCAATGAAATATGACAGAAAGCCTTCAGTTCAGAAAAGAAAAGCAAGGGTTACCCTTAATTCAATGTTTTCAGTGTTGCACATACATGTATGTATGTGGGTACTCAAATCCTGGGTTGATTTCAATCTGATGAAACATGACTATTACAAAGCTTGAACAGTTATTGGGCTCATTACATTGTCTTTTTAAGGCTTCTGTAATTTGTTATATTGAATATGAACAAATATAACCCACACAGAACAAAAATGGGAAAAACTTTAAGCAAGTGCTTATTTTACATGAGCATGCATCTCAGACTTAAGTCTCACATCGTTACTCATGATTTGCTCATCGAAACAGCTCCTTTTCCATTTTTCCAGTTCAGCATAATTATAAGAATTCTGTATGAATCAAGTAAATGTAATGTTACATTAAAAAAAAAAGGCAAAGGGCCAACTTCCATGAGTAAATCATGAGACATACAAGTCTTAAGAGACAGTTATGACTTATACTGCATGAACATGGACTCCAGAAGCTCTCCCAATATATACATCCCGGTGAGCTGAAATTCAGACTGAACTGGGGAAGAAAGGTGATTTAAGTGACACAATTGTTGATACCAGAATGGCTGTTCTGAGTATTTCATGAACTTCGAGTAGATCAGAAGTTACCACCCAGTAGGGAGGGTAATGGTTTTGGCAAAAAACATTTTTCTTAAAATGGTCCAAAGACAAATTTTAAAAAGAATTCACTGGAGATCTACTGCTAAAGACCACTGTAAAACAGCAGTCCCCAACCTTTTTTTGCGCCGCGGACCGGTTTATGTCAGGAACCGGCCTTTAAGGTGTCGCGGATGAATACAACAAAATGAAACCAGTACAAGTGAGTTAACAATAAAAAAAAAAAAAAAATGCGATAAAAACCGATAAAACCCCTGAAAACCATAAATTTTTCACCCTAGCCTCAACTCTCGCGGCCCAGCACCAAACGACTCAAAGACCGGTACCAGACTTTTGCTCAGTACTGTAGCTTCAGAACAGCTGAAAGCATTGTGTTTATAGTTTTCTGCACTACTGAGACAGTAAAAGTTTACAACTTGGAATATATTAAGCATATCAGTCCATCTGTTTTGCTAAATTTGTTGTCAGCATCTTTAACTAGTGCCACGCCACATTAGTGGTATCTCTATTACAAAGAGTAAAAATACAGATTTTTGACAGCTCTTTTAATACTAACACGCCTTCTCTCAACTGAAACTACTACCAATCCCTTTAGGTGATGACTATTCTATATCCAAGTTGTAGCCTCCTAGTATATATTAGTCATATCAGATAGAGCTAATGGTTAAACCACATGATCCACATTCAGTCGGCTGGCCTACACAAGTTGTCGTTTCAACATGTAAACACCAAAGGGAAAAAAAACCCTGTTCACAGTCACATGATGAGTGCAATCATGCTCAGACACTCCCTAAAGAAGGGCATTTCTGCATACTTATGCATACCAGGGTAAAGAGTTATCTGAGATGTTTCCACTGAAGGCATGCACTTTCTGAGTTAAAAAGCTATTTAAGGAAATTTTCCACTGGCTATACGGGAACACTGTGGTATCATTGTAAGGAATATTCCAATGATACTGCTATGTGAGGCGCTCTTCATTTGAGAGGCACACACAGATTTAAACATTTGTCTGAGACTCTGAACTATTTTGCTGAAAGGAATGGGTCATAATTTTGTCTAGCATTTTTTTAAGACAAGAGCTGCATAAATAATCGACCCAATCCTTGATAGTAACTCTACTTTGTTATTCACATTTCAACAGAGGTAAACAAACACAAGCGTTTTCCCATATCAATAAAAATAATTGGGGTTTTTTTTTAGATTTGAGTCGATTTAAACCGATGTGATGTGTTTGTTGTCTAAAGAAAAAACATGCCCGCTCTCAGCACCCAAAACAAGCGTCATAACTTCCAGTCAGCCACATTAACCAGTATGTATCCTGTGTTGGGTAGGTGTCATGATCAGTACACACACTCTACCACACGCACACACAGCTGGACCCTCATGTTGAACCCTGACTGTGATATTAAGGCACTTTGCAGTTAGCGGTTGGATAAATTGATCATGCTTGAGCTTTTTTTTTTCAGAGATGAATGAGCTGTTTGTTTGTGATTGTACACACAGGCCTGATGACACAACTCAGTGGACTGCTGAACAGATTTAGTAATTATCACATCCTGCACTTTCATATTGTGGACACACACACACACACACACACACACACACACACACACACACACACACACACACACACACACACACACACACACACACAAACAGGATGTGTGGTGGTTAATGTGAATAACCACTGAAACTCACTGTGCTGAAGTCGTGCGCGCCTGTGTGTGTATATAGATACTCAGATTTATTTTTATGTTTTTTTACTCTTTATCAAGTACTTAGGCTATAGATAAAAGACTTTAGGCTGTTCTGTGGTTGGTGGGCAGTACCTGTTCTCAGTCACATACTCTTTATGATGCAAGGAAAACCCCACTATGTAACACAGACAAGTAAATCGTTGACTTCTCTTTAGAGAAATGGTTGCATCACTTTTTTAGGAGAATTTCCCGTGAGTAAATTGACTGACATATCAGCTCAATGACTGTTTTATTGAGCTCTTTTCAAGAAATCACTCCAGGAATTTTGGTCTGGCAACAAAAACATTTGTGCAGTGTTTTCTGATGGCGTATCTATCCGGCCTGTACACCTTTTTACCAAAAGCCAGCTAAGACATGCTCCAAATCCTCTGTCCAAACCCTCTACGGAATAAGGGTATGGCATGCGCTTTAATGGCCAACTAAATGTCAGTAACTGAACCACTTTATTAGTTGACCAAGCTAAATGGTCAGTTGAACATGAGTCAATCAGAAGATTAGGCTGGAAAATTGCATTGTGTGAGCCTGAAGCGTCTGCAGGCATACATGAAATACATGGACTTCAAACACAGATTTCAATTTAAAAACATGAACAGTCTGGATTTAGCCACACAGTCTTATTATTGCAGTTGAAAATTTCACTCAATTGTAGGACGGTGTTAAAAATGTAACTTGGAACACTTTTTATCCGACCTTTATCCAGACTAGTGACTAGGAAACCATTTCATTTTTGCTAGGGAGTAACAATATAGTACATGTTCATATTAAGTTCTTGTATTATAAATAAAAGGTAATGTTAAAACATTTCATTGATACTTTTGGTATCATACAATGACTTTTAATAGCACTGGTAGCAACGAAGAATGGTTTGGATGCCTTCCTAGTTAGTACTAAGACCATTACTAGCTTTACTGCATCTCTTTTTTTTAACCTTTTTAACATCGTTTCTCTTGCCAAGAGGGTTTAAATGAACAATGGAGAGTCTAGACTAAATGAGAATAAAGTAGTGTTTGTTGAAGACTGCCTTGAGACAATACAGGGTCACAAATGGCTTTAAATTGGTTCACAAATGGCTTCAGTAATATGAATCCTGTTTGGAGGCTATTGTTGCCATCTCACTACACTGGGTTTCACACAATATCAAGTACTGGATAAAAAAAGGCTGTCAGAAAAAAAAGAGCTATAGTAAGTATATTTCCCACTTTTCAAAGAAAGAATAACAGGTCTTTTACATGCTCTCATATCATGTTTCCTGAATTTGGAGGTAGTCTGCTACTCTCAGCAGTCTGACTACCTGATATATTATGGTCTGGGGTGCCTGCTGTAACCAGGAGGTACTTGGTAGACAGGTTACCAAGGTAACCAGCAACCCTCCATGCTGAGCAGCTAGTGCGAGTATGTGCAAATGAGCAGCTCAGAGTGTAGCAACACAGCATTTTTATGGGCCTCTGAAACTTCATTGGCCAAATAAACAGCCTGGGAAAACTCTTGCTGCTAGAATGAGCATTGTTTCCTCATATGCAAGCAGGCTGTATGTTGGACACGGGAGGGAGGGTGAAAGAAAAGAAAGACAGGAAAGGGGAGAGGGGCCTGTCCTAATTTCACTCGAGCCATGTATATGCATTCTCTAAATATGTCACTATATTTAGGGTATGCAAAATATGGCCAACCTCTGACAAAGGCCAGTGATTCCCATACATGCTACGTCACAACAAGAAATACCCCACAAATACGTCCACTGTATTTTTCCCATGCAGTGTGAGCAGCAAGCTAAACAATCAGGATTTATAGAAATCACTGAGAGGTTTCTTGTAAACCACAGCTGATATCAGACCTGTGGGACTGACATCCAGTTGATGTCATAGGAGGCTTGGTTTTTGTTAGATTTCCTAATACTGCACTGACGAAAATGAATTAGGAGCAAACTACACTAGCCCTGAACAAAAGTTTTCATAAAACTCTTCATCATCTCAACATTAAGCTCCATGATCCTGGAAAATATTCCAATAATTATGCCAGGTTCTGTTTACTTAGTTATGCAATTGTACACTTTGCTCAACATATCAAAATTTTAGGCATTTCTCACAATTTCCTGACTTTACACATGGATCAGTAAAACCAAATAAGTAGCGTTTTGTTGTCTCTTTCGCATACTTTACTCACACCAGGATTTCATCCAGTTTAACTCAAACAGACAGAAAGAAAAACATCTTCCCACATGCAGCCCATGGGAGAAAACTTCTTTGAAAAGCGTTTCACCATCACTAAAGTCTATTTGAGGCTCTGTGACATTAAACCATTTTGAAAGACTTCCTATTTTATCTTGGCCCGTGGGAAACCCCTTACCAAAAGTATCTGTGCTGGAATTGTCCAAATATGATCCCGGGACAGAAGAGGATGGGTTGGATGAAGTGCGTTAGCATAAGAATGGAGAAGAATGGAGTCGTTACAATTACAGTACAAACCAATCAGCCATGAGATGACAACATTCTGTCTCCAAATTTTACCATTTAATCCACACCTTCGATGCCATGACTTGACCGTGAAGTTGGAATTTCCATAACAGTTCATCTTTTTATCTTCTTAGAGCACCAGAAACCCCTCCCCATTTGTTGCTTCGCTTGCCGTAGCAACATCATCACACAGTTGTGTCTATTTATGCCAGCCGTTAAGGCATCATAAGCTTGCTGCGGTATTCTCCTGAACGATATTTCTCACCACTCAGACAATACCGCCACATACGTGTTGATGTAGGAAGAAAATATCTCAACAATGGAAGCAAAGACTTTGCCAAGTGTTTCCTCCTTACATAGTCTCAAGTTTTCAAACTGTTGCAACCTCTCCCTCTGTATATAGAGGTAAAAACCAGCATAATCCTGCACCTGTGTCTTTAACCCAGCTGCAGCGGCAGGTTGCAAAAATCGAGAGGCCCACGACCGACCGAAGTACAACAAATATTATGCCACACAGCACATGATGTAACGTCAAACTCAGCAAGCGCCATGCTTGCATGACAACCATAAAAACACCATTAGAAGTTCCTCCTTCTGTAATCAGGGATTACAGTTATGGATTGGTGAATAGTGAGTTTCCCACATTCATCACTTGATTGCTAAGTCAAGTCTCAGCCTGCCATAAATTTCTCAGGGTGAAGACGCCTTTAGGGAAAACACTGAGAAAGATCACTAAACTTGAAACTGAGGACAATGAGCGTCTCGATGTTGTCTTTGTGAAACACTGCAAGTCCCGGTGTTTTGTGTTTAAGTCTGTAGCGATTTGGTATCATGTCCAGCCGCACAGCAGATATCATCAGTCCAGCAGGTGAGCAAGTTTAGCCGGCACCTGACATGTTTAGTACACAACAAGCAAAGGACATCAGCTGGAGGGCATTTATCATCTATGAAGCCCCCTCTGCATGGTCTATCAGGCTCACCAAAGACTCCACAGCCTATTAAAACCTTGCTTGGATCTATTTTAATCTAATTTATCAAAGCATGCTGCTTCTATGTAAAGGCAATAATATAATTATATAAAATACTATATTACATGAAATAGTAGTAGTGGCTTCTGTCATCACAGTGATGTAAACAGGATGTTGATAAAAAGGACTCTGCTCACTAACTTGCAACTGAGCTGTTTCCCTAACAGGTAGATGATCTGCTAATTATTTTGTTGATTTAATATTTAATAACAATAAGAAAGAAAGAAACCCAGTAACACCACACAAGCAAAAATATTTTAAAAATCAATAAATAAAAAAAATAAAAACCTGATTTACAAAGATAAAAAAAAACATGTTATAATATGACTAATTGCAGGGGGCTTATTCCATTAAAGAGAATTTCAGCTTGAAGGTTGGTACACTAAAATAAGGAGGTAACAAGTCAAGTTTTTACAGCACACAAAAAAATGTATACTGTAAGTAAAAGAAAAGAAGCAGTACCCAGCTTCGTGTATTTTACAGGAAATAAGAACTAATTAGAAGGTAAGTAAATTTAAGTAGTGAATGAGTCATTGTAAGTTGAGTAAGTAGTATTTTAGAGAAAAGGAGAAAATTATACAAGAAGCAAGTGGTTTTAAATACTGTGTAATCTCATGGTAACTAATAATATTTTCCCATCACACACTGTATTTTTGGGGTCCAGGCTGTATTATGAAGTGGCTTAACCTTGCCTAACTTCCAGGTATTTTGCAGGACATGGGACCCTCCCTTCCTGTACACCAAGTTATGTTTGGACAGTGATGGTGAAAGAAAAAAAAAAGGTTAGACTGCATCTTCATAAAGTTGCACAGGCCTGCAAATGTTGATGTCATTTATTTTTTCTTATAAGTTGGTAAGGGAGAACAGTCCTCATTAAATTCATATTAGTAGACTGTAAGGACAGTTGAATCACAGAACATTTCATACTTGCAGTATAATCATTTCTTTGCTTCCTTGAAAAACTGGATTTGTCGCTCCCTTATTCTAGAACATTGAAAGTCTGTTGAATGACAGGGGAATTATGCCCTTGGTTGGGGACAGTATTATAAAGTGTGACCTAAAATGCTTATATTTAATAAGTAAATCGATTATTTGACCTAATTTTACACACAGCTATAAATAATGTAGCATACACTAATAAGCGGGCACAGTTATAGGATTTGCTCTTAAAAGGTAATACAATATTAATTATTAACAAGTAATGGGTTCCTTATTCCTTTTTTAAACTTTATTTATTAAAATTATTCACATTTTTTAATATACATATTTATTTATTTTTTTAAAAAGGAATAGGCCATAACATGCTCAATACCATACTTCAACCAGGCAGGCTTTAAATACACATGTCATGGCCATAGACCCCCACTGACTTTAGACTCTCCATGTTAAAGATTCAACATGTTGCACTGTGTTTTGTTTTTTATCAAACAAAGTTACAAAATTCAGTAAAGAAAACAGCAGCTGTTGCACACTGTAAACTGTGTTTTGTCACATAAGACCACTTAAATTCTCCAAAAGGTGATGCTGTAAGGCTTGGCATTTTAATCCGAGCCCGTGGGGTTTAACTTGCTTTTAAAGTCAGCCTCAGGTGGCTTTGTGAAGAAACTGCAATTTTCAAATCTTCTATGCTGTCTTCATTTTTCAGCCCCTGTGGGTTCCACTTGGTTGTAAGTGCCAAATTCTAAGATGTTACATTGATAATTACAGCAAGCTTAATTCCTTTAAATTGATGGACTGTTTAAGATAAAGTCAAAATATTGCAAACAAAGACCTAATCAAACCAAATATACACATATATTAAAGAGATACATGGATATAATTGTATTTGAAGCTGTATTTTCTTAAAGACTAGTTGTGATAATTAATTAAAAGAGAATTAATATAAAATTTACCATTGTCTGTTTTCATGTTACACAAGCAGAGATTGACAGCAGCCAGACATTCAGCAGAGGTTTAGTGTAATGACTGGTTTGGAGTTCTAGGGAAAATTCACCAGAAAAATTCCCAACAGCTTCCAATTTTCCACATGTCCTAAAGCAGCATTTTTATCCACTGGCTAATAAAGTAACTGACTAATAAACAGTTGACAGACTGACTGACTCCTGGAAGACAGCGCAACACTGAACCCAGCTGCAGCTCTGACAAGTCGTGACTCTAAGCTCCAAGGTCTAAAACTGGTTCTGTCTGTGGTGAATCACTTTATACTTCCTGAAAATAAATCACAATAAATGATGAAACATCAAAATGTATAAATAGTAAGATGTTATGTTTATGATTAGTATGAGGAAACACAGCTAATGAGTTAAAGTCAAAAATCTAAAATGCATCTAAAAATAGGCCAAACGTCACTCGCCAATTCCCAAAATGGAACCAGTACGGAAATTCCAGGAGACTTGTAACCACAATTAGTCCCCTGGCTAAAGAACAAACAGTAATAACAATCCCAAAGTTTAAAAAAGAACAACTTTAATAGCAAATAAAGGTACCGTTCACACCAACAATAAGTTCTGACACAGCTAGGTCATGTAGCACACATTGACCCATGTAGACAGATGGGACAAGGGTTCATCCTGGGTCACAGTGCTGGTATGAAAGGGGCACAGGTGTCCTGTGGTCTGAACTCAAGAGGAGCTTGACTGCTAAACAGCTGGGAGGATGGATGCAGCTGTGATCGAATCCAGAGGGAGGCAATAGGAGGATAAGAGGAAGGAAGAAAAGAAGGGACGAGTGGAACAGTGGGGATAAATTCTGTAAAAATGCCAAGAGGAAGGAGGCTCTGTGTTTGTGTGTGTGTGTGCTAGCCTGCAGGAATGAAATTAGGTGGGATGGTGATTCTGTAATTCATTTTCTTCTTTTTGTAGCCAACTGTTTCATTTCACCGTCTCCCTTTCCTTGTCTACGGCATCCCTGACATTGCTGGCACAATTCAAACGCACAGATTCTGATTAAATCTCACCATTACGTCGGGGATAGGGTGTGCTAAAATCACTTTCCAGCGAGACTAGTTGATTACTAATTGAAACATTGTCTTTCTGAGTTCTTCAAAGCTCTGTACACCTGACAGGTGTTTTCAATGAGTCTGCTTAGACATATGCTGTGTTTTGGAATTTCAGGAAATCTGTCAGCAACGTAGACAGATGCATGTGAGAGACACATTAGTAAATTGAAGCCTTCAGCTGAGCATTTAGGTCACTATACTGATGGATGGATCCAAATCGAACATTATTACAACAGCATGATTTGAAACTATCAACCAAGGTTAAAAACTTCTCAGGAAATTTTCTTCTGAGGTCACATAGTGAGCGAGCTAATGCCAATTTTCTCAAAGACTTAACACATCCAGAATTATTTTTGCAACCAAATTCGTTGCTCCCTGGTGGCCAACAGTGCAGTACATGTACATGTCAAGGTCCTGTACCCATCTGTCGGTAAACTGTAGCTGGGCTTGTTGCAGTGACCTGAAGTTACTAAACTTCATGAGTGTATGCACTCACTCCAAGAACCGTATAATTATAAATATGAGCGTGGTGAAAGTTGGGCAGCACGCTAACGTATTTTGCCCACTCTGTGTGCTCGTACGGTTCTAACCCTTTCACTCCTTTGATTTTTTTCTCGTATCTTTTCTTTGACTTTTCATCAAGTCTGTCTTTGTACGGACCGGCATTGTTCTCCTTCATTTTGTACATAACTTTTTTGAGGGACAAAGAGAAAGCAAGAAGGTATTGGAATCGGAGAATAAACGTTTTGCGGTGCTGCAAATGCTTGCGTTTGATGCATTGCTTTGATTGTTTTGCCACGAGTACCCGGCATGCAATTCGCGAAAGTCACGTGGTCTGTCGATCTCTATTCTGACAGCTGCAAACAAAGCTGAAATAAACTGAAATCACTGTCATTCACACGTGGTTGGGATCTTTAAATATGGTCTAAAATGTCCAGTTTAAGTAAGAGCTCTCAAATCATGCACAAAACAACTGTATATACGTGATGAGAGAAGTTGTAAAACTTCAGCAGGAAGTATTTTACGATATGTATTGCGAAATAACTTTTTCTTGATAGAAAAGTTAAACTATTGCGATAGGCCTCATCTCTCTTGTCCTCTTAAAAAAAGAAAAGAAGAACAGCCAATCCAAATTAAGTATCGCAGAGCCGAACCAATTAGTTCTCAGTTTATTTGATATTGACAAAAGTTAGTCAATTTTGTCTGTTCTTCTGTAAAACAAACTAAGATTTATTTCTAGAATTAATATTTTATTTCTAAGTGGAATTGACAATTTAGTAGCCTGTTTTGTTTGTTCTATTTTGAAACTTAAATGCTTTAGCGGCTGCCTTTTGTGTAGTTTGCAATATTTGCCTTTATTTATCTGAAAAAGTCTCATGTTCCTTAGGTACATCTACCCTGTTGAACTTATTATTGGAAATAAATATTTAAATCAAAACAAGCTGCTGATTATTTCACATTTTACTTGTGAGCAACGGCACATTTAAATCTTACAAATATAGTTATTTGGCTTATATCGTGATATATATCGTTATCGCCTGAAATGAAAAAAACATACCGTGATATGAAAAAAATCTTATATCACCCAGCTCTAACTACAAGGTAGGTTTGTGATTTCTGGGACTATCACAGTTCATAATACCCATCATAGTCCTCCATGCTCAGTGGCTGACAATCACAAGTAATTTCTGCTTTCTCTACTAACCAAAAGAGAGCGAGCAAAGTGGCTACATTCATATTTCAGACCGTATAAGCTCTGATATAACTAATGTAATCCATAAACTAATAACCTAAATCGCAGCACCAAAAAACAGACACAATTAACAGCAACACTCTTAACAGCGCCCACTTCTGATTGACTGACATCTACTGAGCCATGCTGGCATCTCTTCATTAGAAAATTAGATGTTCCAGTCATTGAATCCAAATATTTCGATAGACACAAACGTGAGACTAAAATTTTCCCACTAGGATGATTAGAGTTGCATCTCACCCATTAAGTCTTTAAAATCTACTTGCTACGCAATCCATCCGCCTTCATCTATTCACCTCCTACCACCCAACACCTCCCTCTTCTCTCATCATTAACCTTCTCCCTCTGCAGCGTTTCTTCTCTCACACTTCCTTCATTCCTGTCCACCTTCATCTTCGTCCCCGTCTTTAGTAAATGTGTGTTGGCACAGCTTCAGTTAATTAAGAAAGACATCCACCCTAACAAGCAGGACGTCCACGAAGCAACGTGGGCGTCAAGCATCAGTCGCGTCACACATCCAGAGCTGAAAACAACGTGCCTCTCACTAGCACCTACAAAAACACCCCCTCCACATTCATGCAATGTGTTGACAAGCTTGGCCAGGCCTGACTGTAACAGCTTGTCATGTCCAGTCCACTGCCCTTGGCTTCAACATGACATCATTCGCACCCGCTGTGACCTGCAACGAACCGGACCACTGCCCGGTTAAACAGTAGGAACCTTCTTAAAAGACCTTCCGCTATCAAAGTGGAAGACAAAGAGAAGACACTGCCCATAAAAGCCTGAGATTTGTTCTCTGTTTACGCTACACAGACAGTCACACAGAGCTGTCAAAATATTTTACACATTCAGAAACTAAAGCTAAGAACTCCCCATAAAATTTGAATAATTACTCTGCATGCTGCAAACCAGATGTACTCTTAAGTTATCAGTTTTATACCATCATAAGAATAACAGACCCTGGGCTACAGTCAATGGAAACTGGAAGCAGACATTATCAGAAGTCTGTGGACATCAGACTAAAACCAGGCACAGCCTCAATGGGAGAAGGAGTGAGGAGAACTCTGGAAAATGATCAAGGGACTTGTTGTTTTTTAAAGATTCAGACTGAAATGGCCCAATAATACCCACTGCAACAAAGTCAGAAATACTCTGGAAAGAAGAGGAATAAGAGTCACTAGAAGAAAGACAAAAAACATGTGTGCAACTGACACTTAGACAGGTGGAAAGGTAAACAGAGACGGTGAAGATAGGAGCAGCGATACTGAGGGTCGATACATGGGTTTAAACATCCAAAGCAACAGACAATGTGCAAGAGTGGATAAGAAGAGAGCGCACACAGGGTGGAGCAGCTGGAGATGAGTGTCAGAGGGATTTGTTAGAGAAGCATAGCAACAAGATTGAAAGGAAAGTTTTATAAGATGGTAGTGAGTCCTGCTGGTTTGGTTTGGAGATGGCACTGACAAAAAGACAGGAGGCCAAGCTAGAGATGTTAAGATTTTCACTAGTCGTGACCAAAGTGGACAAGATTAGAAATTAGCACATCAGAGGGACAGCTTAGGCTGATTGATTTGGAGACAAATTCATAGAAAAAAGGCTGGACCTGTTCTGGGGAGGGATAGTGGATATATTGGAGCTGCCAGGCAGGAGGAAAGGGGGGAAGAACACAGAGAAGATTCATGTAGTGAAGGAAAATGCAGAGGGTTGGTGTGACAGAGGAGGGACAGGGTGAGATGCTGAAAGAAGAAAAAGATGATGATGAAACAAAAAAAATGAACAAATAAAAGCTGCAAATGTGAGGTGTTTGGTGGCAAATCGATAGCTGAATGGCTGCAAAAGACAACAAACAGGAGCAGCTTCCAGCTGTCAGCACCGAGTCTCAGGTTTAATTCCAGCCTGGGTAAAATGTATAGCCCTGTTCAATTTCCCAATGATTTTTGTCTTTCTCTAATAATGGCACAATGCCATATAGTAAGTATACTTTTTACTACTACTGTATACAACATTATTCAAAAGTATCTAATCTTTTGCATAAAAGACACAAAAAGAGCTGAAAGCAGCAAGAATAGTGCCATAAAAATAGATGACGCTAGACTCTGATATACTGCAGGCCAGTCTATAAATATCACCAACACGAGCAATGATAACAAACACCCTTGTATGAGTCTGAAGGCCACCTGATGCCAAGAACGCAAACAATCCTCTTGCTAAATGCATGAAATCATTTACACGTAACCCCACTACCCTGTACAGCACCTCCCGTGTGACATGTGAAGAATCAAAATAGCGAGTCTTTTCTGAAAATGTGCACGACAGATGAAGGAAAGAGCACCAAAGTCCTGTGAGCCTTTGTGCATGAAGCTAAAGCCAGGTCGCTGTTCTGAATCTGAGCCTCGACAATCAGTCTCCTTTCCATCTGACAGCCTTTTAAGTGAAATCATGTCCAGCCTGTCCTTTCTCCAACTACCCCACACCTTCCCATTCTCGATCCCCTTATCCTAGTCTTTCGGTTTGGCCGATCAGCAGAGACGACCGCCCGTCAGCCTCTTGTCCTTCAGTCAGACTTGGCTGCTCCACTGTGCTGGCCTCCAGCTCACCTCGTCCGGAGAGACCAAAGCACAGCATGGCAGCATCCTGGCACTAACGCACACACTCATACAACACACAGAAGAGCTTTAATTCAGACAAACGCTTCCTACTTCACGAGTGTGTGTCGGACGGCAGGAAGCCAGCGAGGTAATAGGATGTTCCTTGCTCGCTTTGTAGCGTCTCAAAGAGCTGGGCTAAAGCCAAAGAGTGGGGTAAAAGCACAAAGCCGCACTGAAAACGACGCTGGCTTCCCTTCTTCCTGTTTCATTTAGGGACGACACCTAAGAAGGTGATACAGGGTGAAATACAAACAAACAAACTGCGATTGGGGTGACTTAGTGTTAAATTCTGCCACCCCAAATGTGAGAATTTCATTTTTTTTTAATCTGATTGAGTTTTGAACTGCTCACATTAGAATATAGCAAAATGTAGCCAGTATCTTAATAGGTGAAGCAGCCACTTGCCCAACTGTACATAGAATAACAGTTTTTTAAGCCAACTGTAATCTTTTAGTTGGACACAGTTTTATTGTTATTATTATTCTCAGACTTTTATTTGAAATCTGAGACTTCAATTTTAGAATAAAACAAAAACAGAAAATAAAAGCACACTTCCTGACATTAGAGGGGCAGTCATCTGTAAAGCCAACAGCCAATCAACAGTTTTATGTGGTGTCTTGTGGAGGATAAGCCCTAATCTGACATCAGACAGCCAACACATTAATCCCATCAGTGGACTCGGGGATTATGACGGTGTGTGTCAGCCAGCGTCTACAGTCAGCATATCGGAAGCGCTTCACTGATGGTATACAGACTGGAGCATGTGACAGCGTATCTCATCATTCATAATTTTCTGTTACTCATATACAGTACACTGCTTGGGCTGTGGTAAACAAGACAGAGCATTTCATGTAAAACCCCCACACAGACTTACTGCTTTCCTTTGTTATATCAATGCATTTCTGCACCTCACAAACTCATCACAACCACAACATTAGCACAGTGGATCACCATTCATTCACATCTCTTTGTGATTTTGATCCACAGAAGAAAAACTGAATGGGAAACTCTCAAAGCAGACGCGAGGCCAACAAACCCCTGACAAATCATATGTGAGTCCATGTGTGCTTTATTTCCCAAGTCTTTCCCCCCCTTTTTTTCTTTTGCATCTCAGACAACCAAACAGATCTCTCTTTGTGGGTAGCAGATGATCGGGTTACATGTGAGAGCTGAGCAAGCAAAAAGAAAAAGAAAAGGAAAAAAAATATGAATTTATTTTAAAATGCAGATAATAATCACTGAGGTCAGCAGGAGGAGTATCATCTTGGGGAGATGAAGTGCTCCCTCCTCCTCCTCCTGCACACGCACACACACATATACAGAGAGAGAGGGGGGAGTGCTTCTGGTAGCCTTTCTGGTTACACAGCTCGTAATGGCCAACACCCAAAAAAAATACAGGATGGAGCCCCACCGCAAGATTAATTTAAGCTAAAATCTGCATACACTGCAACTAAGAAACACTATTTTGAGAAAGGGATGGTAAAAAAATTCATCTTCTAATATCAGCTGCAGCTCGTGTTTGACACACTTGTAACATTTAAATGTTACTCACATTTTAGCCATGATTTCACTATAAAGGCAGGACACACACGGCGTGAGGTCCACATCTAACGCCGTGTGTGTGTCTATAATAACCATGTTTTCCTTCCAGTAACATGGAAGTTGGGACAAAAGGCTGGAGAACTGGCAACAAAGGGAAGCGTTATGCCAATTAGTAAGTGAATCAAACGGCTGTGAAGTTGCGATTCGTTTAAAAGGAGACCGAGCAGGACAGTGGTCTCTCTCCCCTCCACCCTCGAGTCCTTGCCAGAAACTGGGTGTAACACATGTAAGAAAACCGTCAACATCCAACTTAGTAAGTTGCTAGACAAACAAACAAATTTTTAAAATCAATTTACCACCACAGATATTATTAAAGCTGGCAAATAGCCGGGTGGTGGAGGCAGCGTGACCCGCACCCCGGCTCGCTGTCGTGGCCGTGTGTCTGCAGCCGTGCCTGCCTATTGTTTCCTCCGCTGTCACAGCCGTTAAGGTGCGCCTCGGATTAGCTTTAGCTTTAGCCTCGCCGGCTACAGCACCGCAGGCGACCAGGCTAGCACCAGCGCCTAGCCGCTCTCCGCGACACAAAGCTAAAAAGGTAACACGGCACCTTTCTTCCGCTCTATTGCCCCAAAGTCGCGGCGGTGTCCGGGCCGAAACACAAAGAAAACAAGCCCAGCACTTTCTCACAAGCACACTTAAGAAGAGTTGAAACGTACCCAGAGCTCCGTTCCCCAACTCATTGCGAAATCCTCTTTCTGAGTTCTCCAGTACTGGAAGCAGTTTTCCCCCCGCTCAGACTCTCCAAACGGCCGCCGGGATTCGGTCCTTCCGACTGTCTGCCGACTGAACACACACTCCACCTCCTTCACCTCCTCCTCCTGAATCAGCAGGGACGCCCTTCCAGGGGCCCTGGACCACAGACAATCTACAAAGAGAAAAACGGATTTATGTTCAGTGAACATTTTTAATCAGGTCTTTCATATTAAGTGTATTTACCTGAAACCAACTATAAAGAAAGAACATAGTAAAGCAAAAATACAAATAAAAAAAAGACACATTTTCAGCAGCTCAGTTTAATTCAAACAATGATTAAATGTATTAACTGGATACAAACTCGAGTATAGAAATAGAATGAATTATTTAGTCGGCATAATACGAAATGCTGCAGGAAAAAATTACAAAAACAGATTTTATGGTATGACAATGTAATACATTTTAATTTCAGTCATTTTCATATTTCACGAAGCTCTCTTTTGGCGCATTTGTTGACTGTTTATTTAAAATTAATTAAAATAAAAAGTAATTTACATTGTCCCATTTTACAGGCCATTAAACCACACAATAATGAAAATATTAGTATTAACAGCGTCGTAAAGTTTGCAAAGTTTAGATAAATATTTTAATTTCGTTTGTCTTTGGTGTATTTTAATTATTATTTTTTATTTTTTTATTTGTCCTGATCTCTTACCATATTTCCATCATTACACATCATTTCTATAAAGCCGGTTGTTATTGGTGTTAATAATAAATTAATTTACAATTGATTATAGTTCCTTTTATTTCAAAAAGTCATGTTTAAAGCTACGTGTTTGGATAGCTTTATTTTTCTATTGTTTTACTATTTTGACATCAGCGCGTATATTAAAAGTTCGTACGAGGCAAAATATTTATTTGAAAAGTGTTGAAAAGTATCAGAAAAGTATTTCTGATGACCTAGAGCATTAAAAACGCTTTAAATATAATCCGTTTACAGTTTCTTTAATAATGATTTAGTGGTTCCCTCTAGCGGCCAAGATGAATTATTACAGACCTTGATTTATATATAATTAATAAATAAATATTGTACATTTTTGCAAGTTGAACCTGGAAATAATCCAAAAGGTTGAATAATTTAAATACTAAGTTTAAAATTAAAAATAAATGTTTTTAATTCTGCTCCATTCCTGTCTACATAGTTGCAAGTTTTGTTGCCATAAATCAACTTGATTTATCATATTTATTTGCTGTTAAATTTGATAGTAACTCACGTTTCCAGCGGAAAACTTTGTATTACGTAGGCATTAAGTTTAAACTGCTGGCTTGAATCTTTCTGTAGAAGATTAATACCGCAGCAGGACAAACTGCACCACAGAGCTTGGCAAGAACTAAAGGCCAGTGAAAACTAAAAATTACTGACCTCAGCATGAGGCCTCCTTATAATTATATTGCTTACACGGATACAGTGGATATAAAAAAAAAGTCTACACAACCCTGTTTAAATGCATCATTTTTGCAATGTTAAAAAATGTGATCACAATGATTCAAAAGTTTTCCCACTTTAATGTGACCTGTAATAATTCAACTGATGAACAAATGTGTTAGGAGAAAATAATAATTTTAATAATAATAATTTTAATCCTTGAAAGAGTAGTTGTCAAACAGCTAACAGATCATCTGCAGAGGAATGGTTTATTTGAAGAGTTTCAGTCAGGTTTCAGAGCTCATCACAGCACAGAAACAGCTTTAGTGAAGGTTACAAATGATCTTCTTATGGCCTCTGACAGTGGACTCATCTCTGTGCTTGTCCTGCTAGACCTCAGTGCAGCGTTCGATACTGTCGACCATAATATCCTATTAGAGCGATTAGAACATGCTGTAGGTATTACAGGTACTGCACTGCAGTGGTTTGTATCATATCTATCTAATAGACTCCAATTTGTGCATGTAAATGGAGAGTCCTCTTCACACACTGAGGTTAATTATGGAGTTCCACAGGGTTCAGTGCTAGGACCAATTCTGTTTACATTATACATGCTTCCCTTAGGCAGCATCATTAGAAGACATAGCATACATTTTCACTGCTATGCAGATGACACCCAGCTCTATCTGTCCATGAAGCCAGATAACACACACCAATTAGTTAAACTGCAGGAATGTCTTAAAGACATAAAGACCTGGATGGCCGCTAACTTTCTGCTTCTTAATTCAGATAAAACTGAGGTTATTGTACTCGGCCCTGAAAATCTTAGAAATATGGTATCTAACCAGATTCATACTCTGGATGGCATTACCTTGGCCTCCAGTAACGCTGTGAGGAACCTTGGAGTCATTTTTGACCAGGACATGTCCTTCAACGCACATATTAAACAAATATGTAAGACTGCTTTCTTCCATTTGCGCAACATCTCTAAAATTAGAAATATCCTGTCTCAGAGTGACGCTGAAAAACTAGTTCATGCATTTATTACTTCCAGGCTGGACTACTGTAATTCATTATTATCAGGATGTCCAAAAAACTCACTGAAAAGCCTTCAGCTAATCCAAAATGCTGCAGCAAGAGTACTGACAGGGACTAGAAGGAGAGAGCATATTTCTCCTGTTTTGGCTTCCCTTCATTGGCTTCCTGTTAAATCCAGAATTGAATTCAAAATCCTGCTCCTCACATACAAGGTCTTAAATAATCAGGCCCCATCTTATCTTAATGACCTTGTAGTACCATATCACCCTATTAGAGCACTTCGCTCTCGCTCTGCAGGCCTACTTGTTGTTCCTAGAGTATTTAAAAGTAGAATGGGAGGCAGAGCCTTCAGTTTTCAGGCCCCTCTTCTGTGGAACCAGCTTCCAGTTTGGATTCGGGAGACAGAAACTATCTCTACTTTTAAGATTAGGCTTAAAACTTTCCTTTTTGCTAAAGCATATAGTTAGGGCTGGACCAGGTGACCCTGAATCCTCCCTTAGTTATGCTGCAATAGACGTAGGCTGCCGGGGGATTCCCATGATGCATTGAGTTTTTCCTTTCCAGTCACCTTTCTCACTCACTATGTATTAATAGACCTCTCTGCATTGAATCATATCTGTTATTAACCTCTGTCTCTCTTCCACAGCATGTCTTTTATCCTGTCTTCCTTCTCTCACCCCAACCGGTCGCAGCAGATGGCCGCCCCTCCCTGAGCCTGGTTCTGCCGGAGGTTTCTTCCTGTTAAAAGGGAGTTTTTCCTTCCCACTGTCGCCAAAGTGCTTGCTCATAGGGGGTCATATGATTGTTGGGTTTTTCTCTGTATCTATGAAGCGCCTTGAGGCGACTTTTGTTGTGATTTGGCGCTATATAAATAAAATTGAATTGAACAACAAAAAATGTTTTTTAGGGTGTATTTTTGTCAGAAAACACTTCTGTCCTGCAACCCTATCACATAATTACATATGGAAATACATGACATTGTTGCCACGTGTAATACACAACTAGTGCATGGCGAGTCCCCTGGCAGCCTCACTGACCAGTATTCATCTTGGCTTTTAATCAGTTTTGGGGGGCATCCAGGTTTTTCGTCCCATGTTTTCTCCACTGGGTTCCACAGTATATCCAATGCTGTGGAATTTTTTTGTACCCTTCTCCTGCCTGATACCTTTAAACAATGATATCCTTTGATGCTTTTTAAATCCCTGCTTGCCCTGCAGGGGGTCTTTGTTTATCCTTCAAGCTCCCAGTTTGGGGGTCCCTCCTGAGTGCTCCATTTACCACGGGGATCACTATCGCCTTCACCCTCCACATCTTCTCTAAGTCCTGTGTGTTTCTCAAGTTTCTTGCGTGGGTTCTCTCCAGGTACATAGGCCCATAGGAGTGAATGTGAGTATGAATGGTTGTCTGTTTCTATGCTAGCCCTGTAATAGCCTGGGGACTTGTCCCAGTTGTACTCTGCTTCTCAGCTTTGGAAGCTGAGATAGGCTCCACTGCGTCCCTGTTTCTTTGCTCAAATACTGCAGTAATTTAAGACCACCAAAAGCAACAAATGATCAAATATGAAATGTTTTATTGACACTGCACAATACATGAAACATTGCTAAGGCAAGAGGCAAAACAAATTGCCCATGTCTAGTCATAAACCTAATTCAGTAGCATAAAGGCACAAATTACACTTATAGTAAAAGTAGTAATTATGGGAGCTGCTGGGTGAGTTTTTAATAATACCGCATGATATTTTTTACACCTGCAAAATAATAAGAAACTAAAGCTTTGAAATGAACGGAAGAGAGTAGAGTAGGTAAATTTTATTTGCCTCCAAATTATATTGGAGTGGAAGTAACAGCATTACCGTCTAATCCAAACTCCGTAGCAGTTGGTGGCGGAATTGCGCCACCCTACAGTATACCGCGAGGAAGAAGAAGAAGAAGCATCTGGAGGGGGATTGAGTTTCTGTTTGGTTCTGATTGGCAATGCACTTACGAACAATTAAATAATCTGGAATTTATTTGTATGACAGATATGCACCGCTACACTGCAAGGTAAGAGGTGTTTATATGTCCCCTAACTGTCATTTATCAGCAGACTGACCTTTGGCACACTTTGCAACTGCTGAGCTCTGGTGGTGCGTTAATTTCTGATAAAAAACAAAACAAAAACACAACTGTTGGCACATAGAGGTTAACGCTTCAGCAACACTTTGCTGTTTAATCAAATTTGTTCAAGCTCGTAAATATTACAGACTTATTTTATTTCTTTTTTGCATTGGGGGGCAAAAGTTCCAAAGCAGCCAATCATATACATGCTAACGCATGGGCCAATCATCGTCCCTAGCAAAGGATTCAATAGAAAACCTGGCTGACGTCAGGTTTCAGTGTAAATTAGGGGGCTCAAACTTGCGGCCTGTATGTTGACGTGAAGAAATATGCAATTTGGCCCTTGAAGTTACTTTTTGTTTTGTTAGGGAGGATTTGTTTGTTGTTGACTGAAATGTTAAAATAAGTTCTTTAAAAAGCAACAAATTATTTAATGAGCAGGAAGTACAAACATGTTGAGGGATTGGCTGTGTTAGTTCAGTGAGAGTTATTTGTAAAGAAAACAATTTAAGTAGCAGTCAAAAACTAATGTGCACACTTATGTCTGCATTTTTATTTTGTTAAATACAAAGAAAGTTATAGCAGAAGTGCTGCCATGTGTCTGGCCAGGAAGAGAGCACTAATTTGTTTATTTGGTAGTTCAATGAAAGGCTTCAGTTAGTTAAGAGCAAGAAGAAAATATTGGCATTCATTTTGGCAGTTTTGTCTTGTTATACAACATTTGAAATTTTAAAAAACAAACAAAACAATACATTTTTGGAAATATTTCTTGGTATTTTCTTGTTTGTTTTTTGGCCCTCCAATGAGATGACAGTGCCAGCAGTGGCCCACAGTTGATTTCAGTTAGAGACCCCGGTGTATATAAAGACATTATTTCATAGAACCTATATAGAAGCTAATTAATGGAAAAGTCCTCGTTCATACGCCTAGAAACTTAGAAATAGAAATTTCAACATTCTTCCCTCTTTTTTTTCCTGATGATTTTTTTTAAACTAACAACAATTGACAAAACAAGAACTAGAATCAGCAAATCTAAGCTGATGTAACCAAATGAGGGAGAACCCATTACAGCTTTGCCCCCTCCAGGAGCAAAAAACCCCTAAACACTACTGCAGGGGTGTCCAACTCCAGGCCTCGAGAGCCAGTGTCCTGCAGGTTTTAGATGTGTCCTTGATCCATCACAGCTGATTTAAATGGCTAAATTACCTCCTAAACATTTCTTGAGGTTTTCCAGGGGCCTGGTAATGATCTAATCATTTGATTCAGGTGTGCTGACCCAGGGTCATATCTAAAACCTGCAGGACTTCAACCCTTGAGGCCTGGAGTTGGCTACCCCTGCACTACTGCATACAAAATCCTGGAATTAAAACAGTAATTTGAACTCTTCAGTGTACTGTTGGACAATAATTTACTCTCCAGATTTTCATAATCTTTTTTTGCAGTTCTCTCTTCTTTTGTTGTCATGTTGCAAATAAGTCTTTAAATATTTTTTCCCTGATTCTTATTTAGCAGGTTTGTTGAGCGGTACTGGCAGCGTTCAGTCTGCGGTATGAGCTCTGTTGCAGGGAAGAGGAGAGCCCTGCCGAGTGCCTTCCCTGTGCTGGACCTGCCCCTTCTGCCCATCCACAAACACATTTATGAAGCAAACCTCAGAAATAGCAACGCCTGGTGTAAGAAGTAGGTTTTGCTCACACATTTGCTCTCACATTTCCTAGTGTATTAGTATGTGCTTTGTTGCAATTTGGTGTTTCTAATCAACTATTTTAGATTTATTAAGTGGATTTTTGTTTATTTATTTTTTTAATCTCAAAATAAATTCCCTGCTTCTTTGTGTGTGACAGTGTGTTGCCAGATCTGCACTTGTTGTCATTCATTCATTATCCCTGGTTATCTCCATTTATTAGGTACACAGAGTTTAGTGAGAAGGTGATGGAAGGGGGAGGGGAGAGGGCCATAGCCAGACACACTCAGAGAAACAGGAAGTTGCTGGTCAGAGACAGGCTTCGCCTCCTATTGGATGACGAGGACTTTCTGGAGCTGTCACTATTTGCTGGTTTGGGTCTTCCGTACGGGGACATACCTTCAGCTGGCAGTATGACTGGTCAGAAACGACTACAGATTAGTGTGACCGCAGCTAAATACCCTCATTTAATTTCTTTATTTCAGATTGTCTTCTGTTTACTCCACATCTTCTGGGATCCGAGTGTGACACTTTATGCATTTTTTTTATTCGTCTGTACAAACATCATTCAGGCATCGGCAGGATCAATGGCCTGTGGTGTGTGTTTGTTGCCAGTGACGCTACGGTGAAAGGAGGCACATCGTATCCTATCACGGTAAAGAAGAATCTCCGAGCGCAGGAAATAGCAATCAAAAATCGTTTGCCTTGCGTATACCTGGTCGACTCCGGTGGAGCGTTCCTGCCGCTGCAGGTTAGCACACGCACACATAAGCACATCTCCGATTTAATATGCGTAAGGGTTCTACCTTTAGAGTAAGTGAATGCTAGTGAAATTTATACTGACTGCTGTTTCCGCTTCTTATTCCTCATCTGTGTATAAATGTCCAGTCAGAGATTTTTCCTGATAAGAATCATGGAGGAAGGACGTTTTACAATGAAGCCATCATGTCTGCCATGAAGATCCCCCAGGTAAGGATGAGTTAGAAGGCTTTGGTCTTTACATAGATTATCATTCCTGTTTATAAGCTACACTTTGCCTTTAAAATGTTTCATATGCACACACTTGTTTTCTAAAACATTCTCATAATTTGTGAACTGTTGTGCTCCTCCAGGGAGACCATAATCTGAAGACCGTGATTCTATTTAAAATTTTGGCATAATTAATCTCCACAGGCAGAGAATTTTTCAGTCTAAAAATGAAGAGAGAACAAGTTACCATTGTTAAGTTCTCATTGTTTTTCTTTGTTTTTGCTTTTGGTTTTTTCACTATTTCAAATTGCAGTTCTGATATGAAAATTGATCATCCTAAAGGTAGCTGTTGTGTGCGGGTCATGCACGGCGGGTGGAGCTTACATGCCCACTATGGCGGAGGAAGCTGTGATGGTGCACAGAATAGGAACCATATTCCTGGGTGGACCGCCACTTGTGAAAGCTGCTACTGGAGAGGAGGTGACACCAGAGGACCTGGGAGGGGCCAGGCTCCATGCTGAGTATGTGTGTAAATCTAATCAGTCCTGAATAGTAACAGAAGAATTAGTTCATATCATCATGTATCAAGTTACCATCTTGTTCCAGAGTGAGTGGCTGCGTGGATCACTTTGCGTGGGAGGAGAAGGAGGCTTTTGATTACACTAGAAACATTATATCAACCCTCAACTTCCTGCTGCCTGAGGAAGAGGAGGAGACAAAGAAGAGGAACGCAGAGGAGGAGCCACTGCACAGTCTGGAAGAGCTTTTAGGACTCGCCCCTAAGAGTTACAACTACAGCCTGGATGTTAAGATGGTACAATGTGACGGACACAAATGCACAAAGTGCTCTAGTCTGATGAGTTTGTTACTCTTATGCTGAGTTGCGGCTCAGTGACCTTTAGTTGGTTGTTTCTGTTGTTCTGCCCAGGTAGTCAGTCGACTGGTAGATGGGAGCCGCTTTCTGGAATTTAAAGCTCGCTATGGAACCTCACTCGTCACTGGCTTTGCAAAGATACATGGGTAAAAGATATAAACACAACCAATACGCTCACTGAAGTCTTCTTCTAGCACATAAACTCTGATAGTTGACATTGTGTTCCTAATGTTTTTTGTAATACTGAGGACACGATTTACATTTACTGCAGTCCTGCTTTTTATTCTTGGACTCGACTAGAGTAGCTCTGCATGATTATCTAAAATAATCCTTATTTATCCCATACGGGCCATGATGGAGCTTCTCATTTCACCCTCTGCCTGAAACAAGCACTTGCCGTTCCTTTCTCTTCCCTTTAAACCAGCTTTCCTCTGATTGGCTGCCCCTTGTGTGCAGAAATTTTAAACAGTAGGTGGATTGATTTGTTGTGTATGTTATAGCCAGAGTTGTGCGCTAGAGAGGGCCAGATTAGGGAAATTGGCTCACACTGACATCAAACTGAAACAGTAGAAACATTTTCTTTTAAAAGCGTTTACAATAGCCTGAAACCTGAGCTTTCATCTAGTAGCTTTGCTAATATGATTTTGGTTTCACTTTAAAATATGATGTTACACCTGTTACATGTGGCTGATAATGAATACCATAAGTAATACTTCACCTAAACTTAAGGTAATTCTTTCTTTGTGTTCACTGCGTTAGTCACCTAGTTGGAATTTTAGCGAATGATGGACAGCTGTCATATGAGGCCACACTGAAAGGAAGCCATTTTATCCAGTTGTGCAACCAGAGAGACGTCCCACTCCTCTTCCTCCAGAACACGGCACCCACTGCAGCACTGACACTGTCCACAAAACAGGTATTCACTCTCACTTCATTCTCACTAAAAACAAATGCACAGGGACTCAAGTTTGGAAGAGTTTAGAATCACTTTGAGTCCCCAGTAAGTGTAAAAAAACCATCCCAAGTACCATTTATTCATGTGTGTCTCCCAGGCAGAGATGAACAGTAACCATCTAAAAGCTCAGGGTTCAATGATGTCAGCAGTAGCATCCGCCTCTGTCCCCAAGATCACTGTGGTGATTGGTGGTTGCCATGGTGCAGACAGCTATGCTATGGTGAGCGAATCAATTTATTTTTCAGTCTAAAGTTTGTACATGACCATTTTCAGATCATTTTTCTGTTTGTTAAGCCATGTAACACTGATCGATGAATCAAACGTGATATAAAAGGCACCTAAATTAAGGGATGAACCAGTGTTGTGTCCCCATATAACAGACAACCTGGCAAAGAGTCCATTTTTAATGTGCCAGTGGGTTTCTGGTCGCCTCTGCAAAAACAAAAGTGACACAGTTTCACAGGCATAAAATAGTATTTTTACAGGGAGGTGCTTCCTAAAGAACTTTTAAACAAAAACTTGGAATATGTAAGCTTGGCGTGAGGTGTGTTCTTAAAAAAAAATCTAAAGTGAAGGACAAAATAAGTGACATGCCTGGAAAAAAACTAGAAGATAAACAAATGTCATAGTTTGAGAATACATATCCGGAAGTGATGTTAGGGATAACAATGATCCCAAACATGCTGCCATTACAGTAAAAGCATTTCTGGATAGGAAAGCAAGCAATGAAACACTATCAGTCATGTCATGGACTGACCTGCCAGGAGCTCTGACCGCAACATGACTAAAGCCGTGCAGGATCATCTTGACAGTGAACAGAATAAAAGGCAGCCAACTTCCAAAAAGATTTGAATGTCCTTCAACTATTCCTTAAGACTGCTTAAAGACACAAGACAGCCTCAAGTCTCTACCGCAGAGAGTTTAGAGAAGATATTAGTGGTGCAACGGATCACGGTTGATCCGTAATCCGAACCGATCCCACTCCACGGTTCGGCACGCACGTGATTCGTATTTAGCTGCAGATGGGAGGCCGTATTCCGTTGTGCAAAACAAGGATTTTAAACTAGTCAACGCGTTAGTTGACGCATTGACGCCGTGCAGCCCCACGCACGGGGCGATCCGCGGTAACTAGTTAACAGAGATTTGCCGCGTTAATGCAGTTATAGCATTAACATAATTTTAACGAGATTTACTCTGACAGCACTAGTTTAAACTCTGATGAACGTGCTTGAGCCACGCTATGATATCCCGTCGCGCATCCACTTCAGTGACAAGATCGCTCCAAGCATGTATGAGCAGGAAAAGTTCAAAGTTATGGCTGAACTGTCCCAGGCATCTTCTGTTGCCCAACTACAAATGGTTGGACCTCCAGGGCAACGGAAAGCCACGTGACCGTGACCGCTCATTATATCACAGCGGAGTGGGAGATAGAAAGCCCTGTACTTCCCTATATTGCATCTTAATTTGTTTTTATATAATTGCGTGGAATGAGTTTTGAGTTGAATGTTTTTTAATAGGCAAAAAATACTTAAATAAGTAAATGGCGAGTTAAATTTTTGTCGTCTTCTTTTTTTCTGCTGATCCGAAAATTGATCCGATCCGTGACGAAAAAAACGTGATCCGATCCGAACCGTGAGACTTTTGATCCGTTGCACCAGTAGAAGATATGCATTAAAAAAAACCAGAAATTGCACATAATGATAATTCTTACCGATTCATTGTAATCTTGTAGAATGTGGCTTACAGTAATAATTCCTTCTTCGTTCCTCACCAGTGTGGCCGAGCATTTGATCCTAATTTCTTGTTCCTGTGGCCCAATGCCAAAGTTTCTATTGCCCCTCCGGGTCACATTGGCTCTCTGCTTCCCCTTGATGGTGAGCAAGAAGAAGAGCAGAAGAAGCAGGAAGAGGAACTAAACAGGATGTTGGTGGAAGAGAGTTCAGCTTTCTTCTCCTCCAGCAGGATGTGGGATGATGGAGTCATTCTGCCGCAGAACACCCGGAAGGTAAAAATGACCCATTTTTAAGCGATTATCTGTGTCTTTGGGAACATTCGAGAGCACATTTAAGAACGCTTCTTTTTTGTTGTTGTTGTACTTATTGCTTTTTGGTTTCAGGTTCTTAGAGACGTTTTGGACATCATCAAACAGCAGCGGTATCAGCTGTCTACAGAGACTCTGCAATCGATACCTCTGCGTATGTAGAGGCTTCTGTCCCCGTCAAACATCAGATTTAACTGCTCCTGTTGGACTCACAACAATCCCGTTTTCACTTGTAATGGAAGAAGCTTCTCTGTAAATTTGTTGAGGTCTCCACAACAAATATGTAATCAATCCTGTGTACTGTAAATGTAGGCGCTAGGTCAAACCACTCTGGAGAGAGGGATTTAAAAAATCCTGCACAGTTCCTCATCAGGTTTTGATTGTCAGCACTTGCAGACCAAGTTGCAGAACAAAATATTTCTCTGGGATGTTTACACACAGCAGCCTAGTGGTGGATCATTCCTCACTCAGAATGCCTGACAGCGAATTGATCTATAAGCGATTCAATCAGTTCAGTTGTTTGTTCTTTACAACACAAAGCATGAACAGCAGTGCATTGGCTCCTTTTACCTGTAGCCTTACACGTAAAAGAATGATTTCCAGTTTCTTTCTCACAGTGAGGATTAATGCTTATTAATGTAACATGAGCATCACTTTGGTACTTAAGCTACGTATCTGCATTGGATCAGAACTGGAAAAGTTGGATCAGTGCAGCCTGCATTTTGGTTTAAAATTAGTTTCTTCCTAAAAAAAAAAAACAGTTGACTAGAAACGTGTACTCTATTTGTGTCAGTTTGTTCCAAAAGAAACCCAGTTTAGAAAAAAAAAATTATAATGTAATTATTGTAGTACAGTTTTTTTTAGTGTAATTATCATGAATTTTAACATTTTGTGTAGTCATTTGATTGTAATGTTTTGAGGAAGAACACAGAACACGTTTTTTTTTTTTTTTTTATTATTAACCAAAAAGTGAAATTACACATTCACATAAAATTTAAAAACATCATCTTATATCAACTAAAAACTACATGTAATATGAGAAGAGAAGACACGTACATGTCGTTGGTCAGTGGGAGTGCTGATGCCAGGGTGGTACGCTGCTGAATAAACAGAGATCTGCTTTAGTTTAATAACCCAACATTTGACCTCCTGCTTGTGCAAGCTGTGGACCTGCAGCCAGCTTTATTTCCAATCGTAGAAACATAGCACTGCTTTTATTTGCATGTACATTTTTTCTTCTAAAGTCAACAATATAATTGGCTTATAAACAGTGCTGCATATACATGAAGGTCAACGATAAACAGCTAGCTTTCACAAAGCACTGTGGAAGTTTGATTATACTTCATATTTACTGTATTTGGTGCCAAACTAAGTTGTAACAACCACAGTGTGTACACAGAAACAAGTTTAGGAACATATATGTATAAAGTACAGTTAATCCACAACTATTCATCTGGTATTATAACATGCTGTTGATTTTCTAAAAAGATGTTGAAATCTGAAGTTTGAATGCAATGAAGAGTCAAATTTAAAGTGATATCAAAAGTCCATACGCAACAAGCAATGGTGCTTAATCCAAATGACATGAATGCACCAATATATAACTCTTTTCTAATATCATGTTAATCTCAGTTTTGGATTGACACATTTGTGGGGTTGTTTTAGTACGTGGCCAGACCCATATCCTGCTCATCATATGATTTTACTGGATTGGTAGGATTACATGTTTTTATAACTCACATTCCCAAACGTTGCCTCAATTTTGTGATGAGTGATGAATGTATGCACAGATTTATTTTTACAACATGTGTTGTCAAAACAAATACACATTAGCAGTTTTTGTATTTGACCAAAATTGTTTCAAATACCTGTAGCAAAAATACCGTCTGTGTACATTTGTGGCTTTACAACAACAATTACATAAACATAAACTGATTATGCAGTAAATGTGGTTGATGTAATGCTTCGCTGGGCTTCTTCTCACCACCAGCTACAGCTACAGGAAAAATAGAACCAACATGCATTGTGTGGCCAGGTAACATGACAGACTGCTGAAGATTTTTTTTTAGCAGCATTGTAAAGCAATGATGGGGTTTCATTTCCATAAGAAAACTCGTCTATGGTGGGAGAAAAGAGCCAGACTGGTGCATTTCATGAAGCACCTGTTTGGAAGAAACGCAGCTTCATGGCTTGTAAGTCCCATGCAGGGTGATGGGGATGATAGTGTTGACCTCTGCCCTGGCGAGCTCTGTCAGGTTTCTGGCATCCAGCACCAGGAGGGAACCTGGTCTCTGCGCACCTGGCTTTACCACAATGCTCAGCAACACACCTGTAAAACCCAGACACGGGAGGCAACTGCTTGTGTGTTCTACAGCAAACGTTCATAAGGAAAAACGCAAAAAAGTTGTTTCAAATGAGCGTAATGTGTCTACAGTTAGAGTTTGGGTGTGTAAAGATTATAAAATATGTATGTTTGATGCTGAATGAATGAAAGAAAGGATAAGTTTGCATCCCATATTTAGGTTGTGTCATCTGTGCTAGGCAGAGATTTATGTAGCGCTAATAAAAAAAACTTTGGTTTGAAACATACATTACACAAAATCGACTTGTATATCAAACACTTGCCAATGTGTGAATGACTGCAGTGTAGCTTAAAATGTAGCCTTACTCAACTAATTTTCCATGAAAACTTAAAGCATTTACAGGAGTTCCACTTACTGGACATAGAAAATAATGCGCCTTTGGATCATAGACTGTATATAAAAACATGGAGGTGGTCACTTTACCCATTGAGCATATTCTAGATTATCCTTGTTTGTTTTTGTTTTTTTACTTAATATAATAACAACAAAAATGATAAGCATCTAATAAAAAAGACAATAATTTAATAAATGAATTTCAAGCTTGATTCAATATGGTCTGAAAGCCACAAACACACTGAAGACTAGTGTAAGTGTGTAATTCTGTGGGCTAAGATGTGAGAATGTGTCCTACCATCATCCTCCTCTGTAGCTCCAGGTGACGGCACAAACAGTGGCTCTGATGGGTAACTGTCCTCCTCCTGCCACACCCAGGTCTCTTTGGTCTGCACATTCAGCTTGACGATCTAAAGCAGCAACCAGTTGCTTTTAATGTCTTGTGGAGTTAGCTAACGTCATGGGCCCTGCAACTGCCCTCGTCTCCTGATGTGTTCAATGAAAACCCTTCTTACCCTGTCAGGAATGAAGTGGTTGAGTCCCAGGCCATAGGCGAAGGAGTACTTCTTCCCACAACACTTTGAATAGTTGATCTGTGGAAACTCAAAAGCTGAGAGAGTGACACAGAGAAAATAAATGAATATGAGCACATATTTAATATGTTATAACAATCAGTGTATTATGTACCCTTCAGGATACACATATTTGAATATACAGAGAACATGTAAACTAGTGTATATGTGATACCCTGTCTTGGTCCAGAAAACAGCACTTCAGGTTCGAGCCAGATAGTACCGTCAATGCGAAGAACGGCGGTCGCTGTAGTGTACGACAGAGATACCAGATTCTTCCCCTGATCCTCCTGAAAACACACACAAAGTTGTGTACAGAATACCATGGAGCTTAAAGATAAAGAGATATCATTCCTAGGTTACAGTAAATGTTTTGGCTTCATGCAGTTTTTTTTTTAGGGTTGAATAAATATGGAACAACAGAACATTTTGTTGTCACAAATTAAAATTATTTGTGATGCTGCACAATTTTCTCAGATCTCAGATCTTGTATGTAATATTACAACTAGATTTTTATTTGGGTTATTTTGTTACTTCCTGATAGGACAAACAAGCTAACTAATTGGTCAGTTAGTCCAATGTTGTAAATCCAGCTCTATGGGAACCATTACAGTAAGGATCTAATAAAAGAAATACAAAGTAAAAATACAAATCTATTTATATAGCACTTTTAAAGGTAAATATCTCAAACTGCAACACAACAAAATGCTGAAAATACAAAGATAAAATTTGCCCCAAAGCAAGTTTTAGCCTTTCAAAACAGATCCCATTATTTCATTATTTTCTGATTCATGAATGTCTAATACCGCTCTCACAGTTTTGATGAAGAGTTCAGCAGGTGAAACAAAAGGTATTTAAATACATTATTAAGTTTTTAAGTACATTTTAGGTTACACAGAGATGCTAATGATTGTTATTCCCAATTATACTATGATATAATATAATAATAATAATAATAATATAATATTGTATCTAATATAAGTAGATTTAATTTAACTTGACCTATATTCAGATAAACAGGTACACATAAATAACAGTGACAACACCTTTTCCACTTATACTGTAGTAGCAAAAATTTGCTTTAGAGGCTGTGAGCTGACCAATTAAAACTGATATGAAGAAACGATTCCATGAGTCCATTAATCACTATTTGTCATTTACAATGTTTCTGATCAATCCTATGACATATTAGATTAAAAAACTGGTAACACTTTATAATACGACCTGTGTATTAGGTGTAAGTACCCTGTAATTATATGCAATTTGCAGGCCAGCGTTTGGAGGAAACAATGACACTGTAAGACCCACGACAAAGGTGCAAGTATCCTGTACTTATGTGGAATTTGCAAGCAACAAGTCAGGTTTTTGCAGAAAAAGCCAGGACCCTTACTGGAATTGAGCTTGCGACTCCTGCTCTAAAGGTTTGTAGTCTTACCACTACACTATCTAGCTGCTACAATACCTAATACTGTTGTTATAAAGAATTTTCTTCTGCATTTTAGGAAATGTGGCCTGCCTAATCAGTATGATGGATCCTGTTACAGTGCTAAATGATCACTATTAATGATTGAACATATAACTGATGGCCTCTGTGTGTAGACTCACTCTGTGAATATCCAGTGGAAGGACATATCGTCTGACCTCAGGCTGTGGAGCTCGTGCAGCTGCTTTCTTCACCTCCTCCCACTCCTCTTTCACATTAGCCAGGTACAGGTAGTTATACACAAATTCATGACTGTAAAGAAACACAGACACAGAGAGAGTGAGAGAGATGTCACATAATTGCATGTAAGACACTTGCACAGACACACAGCTTTACACTTACCCTTTCCATGTGCAGAGATCGACAACGATGAATCCTTCGTCTTCATAGGCGTTAATATGGTGAAAGAGGTTGAATGCTGATGTTCTGAACTTGTGACTACTCAGATAACCCGCTGGCTCTTTACTGGCCAAGTGGAACCATGTCTGCAGCACACAAACACACATACTCACTGACCAGATGATACCAAGCAGACACACATGACCAATCAATTAACTTTTTCCCAGGAGAAGGCTTAGAAACTTGGAGCAAGCAGGTGACTTTAGTAAATAGTACAGCTGTGTGGCTTTTAGTGAAATTAATGCAAAAGAGTCCAAAAGATCTAATATAATTTATATTCAGATATTGCAGGTGTTTGTAACTCCAGCATTCAAGAACAGACTGGATTCCAGGGGCCTTCTTTAATGCCTGTGCCCTGCCTACCCCCATGCTGGCGTTGGGCTCAAAGCAGTCCATGTATGTGGCTCCTCTGAAGCTCCAAGCTGACAAGAACTTGAGCAGGTTGATCTTCACCGGCTGCTCCACGAATACAAAATAGTTGTCTGTCATACCAAAGCTGGAGACAGATAAGCAAAACAGTGAAAGACACTCAGAGCCAAAGCACAGTTCATCTTAATGGTAAAACGTCAAATACAAAGAGAAAGGAACAAAAACAAAAAACAGGCTTTGTGTACATGTATGAGATAACTCTGTACCTGTGTATGTAGGAGGGTTTAAGCCTCTCACTGCTTGGCAGCTGGACCAACACTTGGGACTTCTCTATGGGGTCTGATTTATCTGGAATCACAGAGATACAAACATATACATTGTTCCTGACAATTTTATTTTAATTCTCTGCATTCTGCTTGCTTCAACTTTTCTTTTAAACCTTTTTCTTTTTTAAAATCTTTGTCTCATTTTCTTTTCTTCTTTTTTTTTGTTATCCACCGTTTTCTTCTATCCTGTTCGCTCCCTTTTTATCTATCATATTCTTCTTTTTTTTTGACAGTCTATCATCGCAGTAACAAACAGTCAGTGCTTAAAAGCTTATCTGGAAAATTCAGGCATGATACTCCTCTCAAACCCAAATCTCTATAAGATAAAAATTTACTATATAATTTAAAGGTCAATAAACATCAATAAACATAATAATAATAATAATAATAATAAAATTATAATCAATTAAAACATATCCATTGATAGTCATTGAGAGTATTGTGTATAATAAACTCACCTTTCGGAACAGGTGGGATCTTAACAATGTTATAAGCCAGACTCATGTTCTTGCCAAAGCAGTTACCAATGTTGTAGAGCGTGCCATCTCGTTCAGTGTGGGGGTGGGCGGTCACCCCATTCACTGAGAGGTACTTACAAAGATCCACCTATTGCAAATTGGAAGACATTCAAGTTGAAAGCTAAATATGTAAAATCACAACCGGAAACAGTCATAGATGCTGCAAGGAAAGAATAATAAAGCAACTGAAAATGTAGCAATGTTGAAAACTAGAACTCTTCCTTCTGGCATATTTGGGGAGGGTATAGCTTTAATAAAGCTACCAGAAAATGACGATGGCTCTAGCTTACTGTAAATTTAAACCAATCAGCTCCCACCTTTTTTAATGTCTCCAGTGAATCAGGGTCAACCTTGGTAATGTAGTTGGTCTCAGTGACTGCGTAGAAGTCTTCACCAATCGGGTAGACGTTCACTAAACAGTTATCAGTCACTTCAATGCCTCTGAAGTAAGTAAAGAACCTGAAATTACAAGCACGAGGAAAACTTTATATTAAACCAACCGTTTCCCTAAACCCATAGTAATAATACAACAACACAGGCACAACATGATAAGATCAGTGTATGTGAACCAAAAGCTCAAGTTTGACACTGTTTTACTCCTGGGATTTGTAAAGCATCAAAGAGGGAGGATACCTTAATATGGTCATTTAGGGAACCCCAACCCACCTACTGGTAAAACTACGTGTTTCTGATGAAGGTTGAGTTACAAGGAGGGAGCTAAATGGATTGTTTACACTGTATGAGCTGAGATGATGCACCAAGGCTCATTATAATATAACATGGATATTTATTAGAATATTGATAGTTATTCATAACTATGACTCGTGAAAACTACTATATGAAGTTCAAGAATAAAAATATAGCACTGGGAATGAGCACGGTTAATTTAAGAACACTGAAAGGAGATATGTGGAACATAAATGACAAACACTAAGAATTTTTTTTTTTAAATCTATAAATAGATCTTGAAAAAAAAACCCCAACAGGTTTCTCCGGGGATTGAACGCTTTCAACATCGTGCACTTCCTAACCACAGGAATGTTGGATGCTTCCAGTACAGTCTCCTGGCCTCAGCTTCGCGCCAAATGAAAGGTTTTATCTTCTTATCTTGTTTTTTTGCAATACATCAATAAAATAATAATAAAGAAATAACCGTACATTGACAATTGATTAAATGGAAAATCAAATGAGAAAAGGATGTTTAAATGAAGCACAATAATTTAAGTCATATAAATAAAATGTTTTTTAATTGAATTGCATATTAAGTTATTTATTTATTGAGCTATTTGTTTTAATTCGACAGCTTTTGTACAGTGTAATGTTCCTTTTGTGTGCATTTTAGGGCATGGGTTTGGGATTACCTTGAGAAGATGTTTTTGCAGGGGTCTGGGTAGGCTGCCGTGCCAAACTCAGTGATGACAACTCTGTTCTCTGTCATGGCCCGAACATAAGCATCTGTCCTAATAAACCTGAGCACAAACATCAACTAGTATGCCAGCTGTTTTTGAATCCCACTCATATTACTTTAAAAATTTTCATTGTGACACGTGACTGAAATCTTTGAAACACAAAAAGCCTTCTTCATTCGTTGCCCGTTTCTTTGCAACATCCCACTTTTCCTCAGCTGCAAAGAACTGCAAACCAAAATCAGATGTCGTAAAAACCCACAACTGGAGATTGGAGCTGCTGGGAATATGAGAACCAGATTTTCTTCTTCTTCTTCTTTTTTTTTTGTGGATTAAAGAGAAAATGCCTTAACGTCCTGATGTCAGTACAGCTAGAAACATGTACGTTTTTAAAAGGTAGTTCCTCAGAATACTGCAACTTGAAATATGAAATATAAAAATAATTTGCTCTGCTTTTGTAGATTAATCCGTTTTCTTACTTCCGGTAATAAGTCACCTGACCGTTCTTCAGGTCAAACTTGTGGATGAGAGCCTGTCCATCAAACAGGTGCTGGAAATGTTCATCTCCCACCTCGAAGAGACCTGGACCCATCCTCAGAAGACTTCCACCCAGCCATGACGGGATAACACCTACAGTGATAAAACCATCAAATGAAGCCGTGCACATCCTGACCACATGATGCCACATTCTGCTGTCTAAAAACTCAGACTATAGGATTCTGTCTACACCTGTTTTCACACTATGCACACCAAGTGGTTAGTATCAAACTTTACCCATTTCTTACACCCCAGTGTCACTTATAACACTACAGTGTTTTTATCCACAAGACTGATCCTGGCAGTAACACGTAGATGGGTGAACAGGTCAGGCCTGAAGCTGAGTATATCTCAGACTAAGTCAGACTAATGTCTTCTCTCTATTTTCCTTGCATCAAAAGATTTACTTTCACAGTGGCCTTTATGTTAACCAATGCACAACATTTAGTTCAATCAAAAAACATTACACTCCATGAGGCAGTACATATACATGCCACATATATACATATTTATATTTATTCGTATATGTTACATAATAATGTTATTATAAATCCTAACTCTATTGATTTTCTTAAGTATTATGATCATTTTATTATCCTTCTGTGATAGCGATGTTTGTGTCTTTCGCATGTCATGTTCAATGTACGTTACCTGTGAGTAACCTAATGGTCACCAAAGGAGTTTTATTTGAGTAAACACTAAATACGTAACTAACTGTAGGTATAACAAATAACTATACGTAATTTGAAAACCACACTAGTGTAGTGATAATGCTGGCCAGTGTATTTTCAGGCGTTAAGCTACTATGCCGTACATATTTATTTTAGTGTATATTAGATGATTACGTTAATATAATCCGCTAACTTGTGTTTATTGTTTCACTATGACTTTGAAATAGGCAGTGCACTTGTGGATGTCATAGGAGAAATGCCTTTTGCAGATGTTTCCATTTGACATTTCAGATGATAAAAAAATAGGAGAAACCGCACGCTTGTGATGAAATTTTGTTGTTATATCAATGCAACCATCAGTGGAAGTTTTCAAGAGTAAGAGGGGTTAGAAAACCATAAATGTAGATTCCATGTGAGGAAAACACAGCCAGTGTAAAATGCTTTAGCCCTGCATGCAATCTGAAGGCCACCAGATGGGGATAGCTGTGGTTACTGAAAGTGTTCAGGTCCCACAGCAGTCTATGGGAAAAGTCTTCCTGCATTCCCCTGTGTTAACCCTTTCCTGAGTTTATGGGCTCAGTCACTTATTTCATGAAGAACAGTGAAGTCTATTTTGTAAATCTTGGTTATACTATGTTTCAGAATGGCATGTCAATTTGTTGATGACTTGTGATTGACAAGTTGTTAGGGAGAGAGCAATCACACCTGCCCGTGTTTGTTGCACCTGCTTAAATTTTGTATTTTTTTTTAGCTCAAGATGGTGACAATGAAAACACCAATCATGAAGTTTCAAAACTGCACTTTAGAAATCAACAGATGACATTGTGACAGTAGCTGTATGTCCAGTTTTTATACTGTGCATGGCCTGGATCCTTCCCCTCCCCCTTTCCTACAGTCCATCATTGTAAACATATGCAGTGACATGACCTGAAAGTTGTTGCGCAAGTTATAAAAGCAAACCAATATACTTTTAAGTTTAGAAAAATGGGCTCCCCCTTGTATACCTGCCATTACCCGCCAACTTCACATTGCAAATGTGAACATATAACAGAGGAGTGTGGCACATTGTTCTTTGCTTCTGCCACTCATAATAGTCATCAGATCATAGAAGCAAGTTTATGGAGACAGGAGATCTGTCACAACTAAATGTTCCTCAGCAAAATAAAGAATTTCTAATTTCCCACATGTGATCCTTGATTTGTTCATAATTGCCCAACCTGTAATGATAAATCTTTAGAGGACCATGAGTCTCTCACAATATCTAAAGCATATTTAACTGCAGATTATTCATTACCACTAAATCAGAAATCTCACGTAATACTGGTACTGGAGGAAATTTCGGGTGATTCGCTGTCTTGGAACCATAAATGTTAGTGATTGAAGCCACACTGCCATCGACACAGCCATGCATTGCTACTTGCTTTTTGTCAGTCGCTCATTCCTACCAGTGATAACTGCTGGTATGGGTTCATTCAGCTCCTCCACAGACTCAAAGATCTTCTTGTAGCTGGCAGCAGGATGCTCCACGCTGCAAACAAAATACAAAAAGTTTTTCTTTTTTGGACTTATTTCTTAAAGGAGTTCAGAAATAATGAAATATGTCTACAAGTTTTCTCAACTGCTTGTTCCTTGTTTGTCTTGTTAACAGGCAGTTCGTTTGTCTTTTGTTGGATATTTTACCCATTGTCCTCCCCTCAAAGGGAGGGAGTATGTAATTGGTTCCATTTGTTTGTTTGTCTGTCTGTTTGTTTGCAGTCTAGCATCCATAGCTGTCAAGATATCATTTCCACATTTTCTCAGATGGTAGATACCAACAACAGCTCGAGCTGATTTACTTTTTGTGAAAATCAGGTCAAAGTCAAGGTCACACTGCATTATATTTCCTCAGCTGTCTTCAAACTTCACAGAAGTACAGTGGGCCTCCTCTGGGGGTTCTGAGTGGTCTTGTTTTGTCATGTATTATTATTTTTGTGTTTTCTTACATTTTTCTATTCCTTTTAAAATCAACAATCTTTCTCACAGTTTTGTTTTTCTGTTCCTTGCTTTGTTGCATTTGTGTGGTAGAAGCAGGGCTGAAATTCCTCAGTTACTCGACCAAGATTCCTTCAGAGTACATACATCAGCTTTTCTGAGCTTTTCTAAGATCCATCGAGTATTTTACTACAGCACCGGTGACTTACTGTGAAATTTCAGGTTGAAACTCCCGAGGTAAACTGTTTGAAATCTGCTCCGATGACTCATCATCAGATCATTTCAAGCAGAGCAGAACAAAGCACGTCTGCCAGCTGCTTTCTGTTATGTTGTTGGGGAAAACCAGCAAAACCCAACCTTGAAAAGTCATTTTCAACCTTTCAAGCGTTTGTCTTCACTGCCATGCATCTGAGAAACTAAAGAGAAGATATTACTCACCGGCTGACCATGCTGCTACGCTCTTCGCACACTTTCACACAAGCTGCTTACAAAAGAGGCTCTGGCTTGTATTTAAACCCTGCACAGATTTCCTGTGGTAAGCAATGGAAACGGTGCCCCATCCACCCTCCTCTCCTTCTCCCCTCCCCTTTTCCATCCCTCCTCACTCCCTGTCCTCTTCTTCTCCTCCTCTCCTCGCCTATTTTCCCTTCATGCCTTTTACTCCCCCTTTTCAGCACCCCTTCCCAAACCTCTTCCACCTCCCCCCCAAGTCTTAACCAGAGCTGAACAAGCCAGCTTTGTGTCCTCTCCTTTCAGACGCCAGGCCCCCGGCTCTTTGCAGAACTTTCTCCGGCCCACCTAAACAAGGTCTGGGAACACAAACAGTCACCAGTGATGTGGGTCAAACTAGCAAATTCGGCCTTTAAAAGCAGTGTGTTTGAAGGTGGATATGCTTGCAGAAAGAATCTTATCTAATTAGTTCCAGATAGCTTTGACAAAGGCTGAGAAACTATTTTAATTAGCTACTCAGTGAGGAAGGAGAGTAACACACACACACACGATCGTGGTGTTGCTGTCTACTGGAGCGCGTTCAGTTGCATAATCTGACAAACATTAAGACACAAAACAACCATTTATTTTGTGATTCAGATTTAGTGAATTCAATTCTAGTATTTTAATAATCTGTTAGCACAAATTATCAGGCATTTAGCAACTTATTGTCACATCTAAATATCTCTGCTTCTGGATCACAAAATCCAACAAGACAGCAGCCAAAATGCTATAACCTACATTTTTAAGGCAGAATCCAGAAATCAATCGGAAATCATGGTTACTGTGTCCATCTTTTAGATACATGATACTTCTTCCATGGCATAATAATATGGTTGTTATTATTATGCCATGGAAGAAGTATCATGTAAATATTGGATCACAAGAAAGATCACGGAGGTAATAGAGGACAATAAAAATATGAAATCATGAAGCCCGCAAGTTTACACATTTGCAAATAAACTTTGTGGTTTAATTCTGACTGGCTACACTCAGATTATAGCTACTTCTAAAAAGTAACAAAAAGCTGAAAAACTTCAGGCACACTGAATGATCTTCTTTAGCAGCAGCCTGGCTGCCTGTGTTTGTTCTGCCTGCTGCTTTGTGAAGCAGCTTTTAGGTTTAAGGAATATTCAGGATATTAAATGCATCTAAGTGATTCTCTATTATAATTTTAACACTGGAGCAAAAATCTTCCCACCAGGAGCATCAGAGTAACGTAAAAAGAAGTAGGTAATATTACCTATCTGGTGGCCAGGCAGATGTAATCGTGTACCTTTATTGCTGTCCTTTCAGTACAAACACTACTGAAATACTGGACAGCTAAACAAGTTTATTCCCAGGACTTTGCAATGGAAACAATGTAGGTACAAAACACCGATGATGAATGCATGTGTGGTTAAACATGCACACGCCATCTGATCTGAGGTAAGCTCAAACATATCAGGGGAGAAGTAATACTTCATGCAGCTTAAGATAAATAAAAAAAAAGGAGAGTTTGACACTTGGGAGTTGAATTTGTCGAGATTTTTTCAGATACTTGACACAGGTTGTGTAATTCACCCCAGCTTACACCTGTCAGCATGAAACACTGGAATAAATGGATGCTGTTTTTTTAGAAACAAGAAGTCACATGGTACTGCCCACTAATATAAAACTGTGAAGCTGCTTTTAGGTTTAAACAGGCTCCAGGATACAAAATGCATTTAAGGGTTGCTCAATTATAATTTAAAATCAGTGCAAAACTCTCTCCAACATGAACATCAATTTAATATCAAAGGGGAAAAAAATCCTGCCAGGTAGATGTTCAACACCAGAAATAATAATAATATTAATAATAATAATGTTCTAAATAAAGCGGTCACTTCAATACAAACACCACTGAAACACTGAACAGCTAAAAAAAAATTTATTTCCCAGGACTTTGCATAGTAAACAATGTAGAGGAACAGTTGTAGGTACAAAACACAGAACACCGATGATGAATGCGTGTGCGGTTAAACATGCATGCACCATCTGATCTGAGGTAAACACAAACATACCAGGGTAGAAGTAATACTTCATGTAGCTTAAGATAAATAAAAGAGCGTTTGACACCATTTGAATATTAAGATTTCTTCAGACACTTGACATGAGTTGTGTAATTCCCCTCAGTTTACCAAATACCTGTCAGCATGCAGCACTGAAATGAATGGATGCGCATTCAGGTCAAGCTCTCACAAGGCACTACCCATGCCAAGGGCATATCAGGTGTCTGATGGAAAAACTTGGTTTGGGAAGTCTAATAAGCCTTAAATATGTATAAATGACCACACTGGTGATTGACATAAGCATGCTGGCCTAGCTCCAAGTGCAAACAATCCCCTAAACAAAGCAGGGATGAGACACACAAGCTCAAGAAGTAAAAAGAAACTGGAAAGATTAACGCGATTTAAATAACTGGGCTAGATATGAAAAGGCTGGCATCCTGAAAAAAGATCACCAAGAAATAAAACTAAGATTTCAAAATGAGTTTTAAAAACTCCATACTCGACAGAGGGAAAAATAAGATGAGGGCAAAGAAAGAGAAAATGCTCAACATCAGGCCTGACAAATAGTTTCAAATAAAACTTAAGCATCTATGATAGAAAATATTGAAACTTCAAAAAACATTAGCATAACAAAAAACAAACAACAACTAGCACTCCCTCCTGCTGTCAGTATTCATATAAATTAAGAAATCTAATTGCTCCCATATTGACCAGTGATCTTAGAATTGCATATTTTTCTCCCAATTGCCTTTTTGAGCTTGCTTCTTACTTGAAAAAAGACACACACACACACACACACACACACACACACACACACACACACACACACACACACACACACACACAGAAAAGAAAAGTGAGGGGACAACAGGTAAAGTACCTTTCTTCATAAAACATGTATTCAGAGAACCTAAATGGTATGAACGACTCTGTAGAGCTACGGTCACAAGCCTTCATCTAAGTCAGCACACAAAACTCAATACAAATATACACAACACATGAATACACAAATCAACTCCTGTTAAAATCATCCAGTCTACATTTACTTACAATAAACACAACAGTAAAAACAGCATTTCCAATGTAACACACTGCTTTTGGCTGCCATGGGAAAAACGACTTCTCAATTGTCCTGCCCGGAGTGTGATATCAGTGCAGCGATCACGACGTAAGCGGCGAGAGCGCGCCTCCTGCAGTCGTTCAGTTCCTGATGCTGAAAGCTTTGGTCTTCTTGATGTTGATTAGTGGAGGTTTAATCTTTGGTTTGTTGTCAGTCTTGCTCTCTCGGTCTGGGGAGGGGAATCGTTGCCTGTAGATGTCTGGGTACTGCTTCTGAAACTTAGGAGAACAATAAGAAAATTACACTTTGCTGAGTCTGCAGATTTCCAGCATTTTTGAGGATATGAAGTGACTTGTTATATCCTTGTGTGAACTTCAGGAATCTGAAGGCTACTGAAAATAGCTTTCAAGTTGAAAACACTGCAAATTGACTCAAAACCAAATATGTGTGAGTGTGTATCAAAGATAGCCACTGTTACCTCTCCCATAAGTAAGTGGGATACTGTTTAAAACCATGGGGTTTGGCATGTTAGCTACCACTGTTACAGTTTAAAACATCACGCCATACTGAAGGAAATTTGAAACTTGATGAGAAACTCATTGGTCAAGTACGAGGGTTACAAATCAAGACAGGAAGAGGGACACTTCTTTATTCACTTTGCATCTTTGTGCAAACAGAACCAGACTTGAGGCATCGCCTGGACTTTCAGTAGACCGTTACCTGTTTCAGTTTCTTGCGTCTGTCCTTCTCACTGATGTTTTGATCTGTCACCAGGATCTCTAGCAGCTCCTCCATGGCCTTCTGAGAAGACTCCAGTTTTTGCTGTTCAAACTCAGCGCCACTGATCTGATGGCAGAACGTGTAGACTGGCACTGGAGGGCAAACCGGATCGCTTTTGTCAGTCTTTGAAACAGAGTCAATTGGGACCTGAAATCAGGACAGTACAAACATGAAGAAATCAACATGTTAACAGATTTTAAAGCTCCCAATGAAGCTGGCAGGTTCCTCCAGCAGCATGAAAAGGTGTATTTTGAGCATTCACAGCTATCAGCTTGCTTCTGCAGGTTGTATTTGAACAGACACGCAGGGTATCACTTACTCTGCTTCTTTAAGAATTAGTTGGTTGTGGTTTACAGTTTGAAGGTATACCTGTGATGTTCGTAGGTACTGTATATGGTCACTGATGGCACCAAGCAGGTACTCTGGGACTGAGAGGATGCTTTGCTGATGATCCATTAAAAATGACACCAGCCTGGTTGCTAACAGCTCATCCAAATCACAATCCTCAGCACTGCCCAGGACACAGCCTGAAAATGTGTGAACCATCTGAAATCCACAACAAACATCCAGATACACAAGTGAATAAAAGGTAAACAAACAGGGACATCATGAGAAAAGAACATGACACACATGTCTGTGCTCACACTTCTTTAGGGAATGTTCAGAGTATTAGACAGGAACAAAAAATATTTGCTAGCTCCTTACCAATGTCCGGGTGCCGATAGCAGGGTGGAGGCGAGGCATGTCTACATTCTGGCTGATGCGTGACGCCATCTTCATGAGCAGCTGCAACTTCCTGCGCGAGGCGGGTGGAAGGAGGAGGGTGCAGAGCTGCAGGGCCTCGATGGCCACACGTTCACACTGAGGCTGGAGAACGCCTACATACAGGAACACCGTTAGAAAGTCACGCACACGCAAGTAAGTGTTTTCAGTCAAACTGAAGAACCACACTTCAGGACCACATTCATCCATTGCTACGTCACACTTGCTAGACTACACAATGAATGTATGAATGAGAAAATGAATCGACTACAGCTATGGTGTGAAATGAGGCAGGTAAAGCTTGTGAACATGACACTGCAGCACGACTGTCATCCAGGAATGAAGGACTCCTATGCCATCTTCCTTTTAGACTGTTTCTATAGATTTTAATGAAATCTGTGGGTCTGTACGAGAAAACAAGGTCTATTTATCTGGCTAAACTGTGCTGCAGCTACATGATCTGTGAAACAGACTTTTGCCTTTTTCCTGTTGTTAAATGTTAAAGGTCAACTGCTGAATACAAAAACAGAGGCCATTTTCTGGAACTGGCCTTCCTGCTTTGAGTGAGGGAACAAACTGGAGCTAGTAGGGGTGAGATGTTAGATGAGGTTAATTTGATTAGACATAGACACAGAGACAGGTAGAGGTGAGAGGGTCTTACTGTGCTCATTTTGGTTTTTTGGGGTTTGGGAGTTGCCGGCGGACACAGACACAGGCGCTTTGAGCAGTGAAACAGGTTGTGACAGGTGGGACACTTCCAGAGAGCTGAGGCAGCGGCGAACAGCAGCAGGTGCAGGAAGCGTCCAAAGGTTAGAGGTGCTGGAGGCCGGTCTGGGTCCTGTAGCAGCATTAGACCCTTGTGCTTTGGTTGCAGCAGATGAGAAAGAAGAAGGGAAAGGACGAAAGGAGGAAGAGAAGGGATGACAGGAAGACAGTGATGGAGGATGTGAAGCTGAGGAAGCCTGACACTGACTGGAAGGAGAGTTTACACTGAGGCAGCTTGCTGCTCGACCCTGCCACTTAAGCTCTTTGACATCTTCCTCCCTGGTCTCTATGACGATGTCCAGGCAGCTGCTGAAGCTGTGAGGCCGTAAGGAACGAGACCTGTGTGAAGCTGACAGTCCAGCCAAGGGTATGACAGACAGCCTGTTTCTGGCTGTAACTCCTGGAGCGTTTTCAGAAGTAATGGGTGCTGGTTTGGACACAGATGTCCCAAATGAACGAGTGTGAGGTGTTGTGATGGAAGAGCTGTCGTCCTGGCTCCTGCTGCTATAGGCAAAGGATGCCAGGCTGTCACTGGACTGAAACAGCTGTTGTCTAGTAAGAGGGGCAGAGTCATCCAGGATGGTTTCCAGGGAGCAACTCCTTGTTTGAGGTCTTGTGGGAACAACTGTACTGAGGCTGATGCAGCTGCCTCCTAATGGGCCGTCATCGGCACCGCCGCCTCCTTTCAGTGCTGCCAGCCGGGACTGAAGTTTCCCACCAATTACCTCGCTCATGGGGGATTCTGTCTCGTCGCATGTCCCCTGTCTGAGCAGCGACAGGAGGAGACACTCCGTGGAGCGAAAAGACGACTTGGCTGGAGGGGGGACTGCAGGAAGGTCTGATTTCTTGCGCTTCAAATGTTGGCGCATAGAAGGCGCTGCAACGTAGCCGCAGAACACTGAAAGTGGATGAAGACACGGAGAAGGGGGGCAGAGAAAGCCAAGGGGGCAGGCAGGGTGTCAGTGCAAGCAGACAGCAAAGGGGAAGGAGAAGGTTTAGTTAGTTCAAACCATTACTGTTCATACAGCTGATCAGGCACAACAAAAACAAAAAGTGCAGCAGCTCACATCACAGTTAGGATTCCACAAACAACCAAAACTTCTGTTAGGGGGTCACAAAGCACTGTTAGAGGTCAAACACTCAACTCACATTGGAGACAACATGTCAGAAAAGACCTGCAGCCAAATTTGATCCTAACACAACACCAACATGTAGATTCTGAAAGGCCTAAAAGATTAACAGGAAGCAGCAAACCCACCTAGAACATTGATAAACAGCTCATACAGTTCATATGTGAGCAGTGGCTGTGGGAGGCTGTAGAAGTAATCGGACACTGTTTTGAAGACATCTCTTTCAAAGCCAGGATAGGATTGTTGTGTGCCGTTGTACTTTGGCCCTGGAAATAAACGCCATGTTACTGCAACTGTAACAACACTGAATAATATCTTCAGTAAATAGATCCATTAAACCACATAAAAAAAAAAATCTATATAAAAAAAAAAGCTTTTTCCTTTTAAAACTGTTAATGCAGGACATAGTTGCAGCTACTCACAATTGGCCAGGCTCCTCATGGCAGACAGAACCCAGTCTGGAAGGTCATCTATGGAGGCAGTTCTAATGTTAGACTCTTTGTTGGTTTACAGTATAATGAGTCAAACTCATTTAAGTTCGAGACCTCTGGATTAAATTATGTCCAGACTTTTTGGTTCAAAATTGCCCAGAAACACCACATTTTCACAGATACTTTTACCTGAAGAAAAAAATATTTATTATGTTGTTTTGGCCTTTTACACTGGAGAATGGCACTTCTAGGACTTTAGTATGTGATTCAAAGCACATCCTTATGGTAAAAAGTATTTTTTCAAAGATGAGGTCTTTATACATAAACTATCCCGTACATTTTTTTCCTTTATACTGGTGTGTGAACCTACTGGTCTTGTCGTCTAGTGTGACCACTCCGTGTTTGTTGACTTTGGTCATATTGTGGATGATGTTCTGTGGATTCACATAACGATGGTCTAAAACCTCGTCAAGAGATGGAACATCCAGAATCCTCTGAAGACTGAAACACAAGTTTTAGATATACATTGAAGTCTTTCTCATTTTCTTTTTCTTTTTTTTTGCGCAGAATGATTTTTTTTTTTTTGGGGGGGGGGGTTAGATTTGTGTGTTTATACTGGGTCAGCGTGATGTCTCTCCAGATCTCCTGTTCATCCTCCACTGTCAGCTCTCGTCTCTGTTTCTGCTTCTCTTCTTCTGGCTGATTGTCGCCTTCCTGCTGTATTCGGAGTGCAGGATCCACATTTTCCTGAAACACATGTACGGAACAAGAACCAACATCACAGAGTGAATCTTATTTTTTTTTATTAGTGCAAAACTGCATCTATGAACTTGTTTTTCTCTCAAATGCAACATATTATTGTTTTAAATTGAAACAGTGATAAATCTAACTCACCTGGGTTTCTTTCTCCTGCCTCCTTGTGCTTCTAAACCTGAAGAAACCTTCTTTGTCCTTGAATGAAGGTCTCTTTTTTATGGATCTGGACTCTGAGGCTGGAGCTGAACAGGGGATGGGTTTCAGAGGAGAAGTGGAAGGAAACCTTTGGACAAAGAAAACAAAACCAAAAAAAACAGACTGCTTGATGCTGTGTGGAGCACAATCAACATATTAAGCCCCGTTTTGTTAAATAATCCCCAAAAGCACATTTCTGCCAACAGATTACCTGTACAGTACATTGTTGTCCTCCAGGTCCTCTGTTCCCCAGCGTCCCTTTACATCTTCAATCACATGGTTCTTCAGAAACTTCTTTAGAAGCTGAACTGTCTGTTGCCTGGTAACGTCGGGGCCAAAGTTGCTGTTGTTACAGAGCAGCTGGTGCAGCCAATCAACAGCAGCAGAAGCAGTGAAACAGGAAGCATAGTGCCTGAAGTTCTGGCGATGCTTCCTGAGGGGCATGCCAGCCCGAAACAAACGTGTCACCTCATTCCACTGAAACAGGACAGGCACAGTTCAAGCAAGGAAACAAGATGACAATGTGTCATACGGTACATAATTGCTCCATTGGAAAGCTGATAAAAGTGCACAACAATATAATGACAATTGACCGTGAGAAGTAACAGTGGGTAAGACAGGATGCTTCTACTACAGAGAAGATCGCTAAGCTGTAATTAAGCCAGCACAGTATCTGCGGATTCAGATGCTGGCAGATATATCCAAGCGTTGGTACACATTTCATCAACTGGTAGCTCATTATGCTCAAAATTCAAAAAGCATGTGCAGCGTTAAGACCAGTTTTACTTTAAAACAAACTATTTTGGTTTCTGCAGGCATATTGCAGATTCAGGAATCACAAGACCAATGACCTCAAAAACAAGTTAGTATTTACAAATGTTTACTTGTTGTCATTGCAGCCACTGCAGAAGTCACTTAAGTTGTGGAATAAATTCCTGCACTGATGGACTGGAGGTTTGACAGCAACCGGATTGACAGGTGATCTATCCTTTAGGTACACCATTAAAGGTGAATGGTAAATGGTCTGTATTTGTATAGCGCTTTACTAGTCCTTAAGGACCCCAAAGCGCTTTACACAACCAGTCATCCACCCATTCACACACACATTCACACACTGGTGATGGCAAGCTACATTGTAGCCACAGCCACCCTGGGGCGCACTGACAGAGGCGAGGCTGCCGGACACTGGCGCCACCGGGCCCTCTGACCACCACCAGTAGGCAACGGGTTTAGTGTCTTTCCCAAGGATACAACGACCGAGACTGTCCAAGCCGGGACTCGAACCGGCAACCTTCCGATTACGAGCGATCGTGAATTTTCTTTTTTAAAAACATATAAACACAGTTTCTTTAAGAACCATATATGTCAGCCCTATGATACCTGCGCATCTGTTACACTTATACAATAACAGAGTAATCGAGCAGCCATGGGACGTTAATTGCAAACATTATTGGTTTAGGATAAGGATTGATCTTAATGAATGAACTAATATTTATTAGAAACTCAAATATGTGAGTGACTATAGCTCACTGAACAAAGGTTGTTGACATATATATTTAAAAGACACCACCGCATATATTGGATTAAAATCACATCAGTGTCGTTAATGAAAATTCGTACTTTAAGGTCCGGTTTTCAAACGCCATGTAAACTAATCGGTCTCGTTAGCTGGATTACAGGTGACGTTTGTTGCTGAAACAAAGTCAGGAAGATGATATTAAATCAGAGAGAGCCACAATTTTGCAACGCTGAAACACAGAGAGGATACTTTACTGTGAATTTCTTGCAGTATTGCTTTTAGAGAAGCCGGCAAAACGCGTGTGTTTAAAAGCAGCTGCAGCTGAGTTTAGCGCTTCCGTTGATGACGATCTTACACTGAGTAGCTAGGTATTAGCTAGCTCGTGAACTTTAACTTACCAATTTCGTGGCTCGGTACGGTCCAGGGCTGATAACATGAGAACTCATATTTATCACGGAAGGGCAGCGCTAAGGGTTTCCTTCATTCACTGTAGCGACGGATACTATCCATCACTCGAAGAAATATTTACGCATTTCTCGCTACAACCTTTAGTTTAGTTACGGAGAAACTCTCCACTGCCTGGCTGCTCCCCATCTGTTCAAAATTACGAGCCCTGTGCTTCTGCCACCGGATTGGATGGACGTTCTGGTCACGTGACCAGCCTCTAACAGAAGAGGGTGGAGGATCAAAACAAAAAGTGGACTGTAGGGTATTTGGTAGTAAGGCTATTTGAAAATTCTTCCAGTTGACTGTATTGCTATATGTTGAAAGGCCATGCAGGTGTATTTCCTCGTGTGCTACGGTACCCTTTTCTTCAGTTTTCGTTACATTGCGCATTCTTATACAATAATATTCATTAAATCACCGGCACGTCCCAGCCAACATGTATATATGGGCCCCACCTGGTTTTTGCTTGGTCTGAATGGGTACCATGTGGGCATGGGCTCAAACTGGGCTTTTTGTATGGGGCCTACTTGGGTTTTTCACATTAAACCCATATGGGCAATCCCAAGTGGGCACTTTTAGTAGGTCCTAGCTGGGTCAAACATGGGAAACACTTAACTTGGTCCAAAATGGGAAACACATGTAGGACCCACTTGGGTTTTCCACCTGGGATAGACATGGGCAAACACAGTCATTTAAGGATAGGCTGTTGTTGTGTGCCCCAGGTGGGGCAAAGTGAGGTAATCAATATATGTTTTAGTATCGATGACACAGGTGGGGAACACCTGGTCAAACTATATGGGTGACACATGGGCAAATACAAGTCAGACCCTGAAAACATGTCTATGTGGGCCCCATATGGGGCAAACTGTGGTAATCAATATATTTTTTTTAGCACTGATGACACAGGTGGGGCCCACCTGGTCAAACTATATGGGTCGCACATGGGCAAATGCAAGTCAGACCCTGAAAAATGTCTATGTGGGCCCCATACGGTTTATGTTAAGTTAATATGGGCATATATTTTATGTGGGCTCAAGATTGTTTAGTATATATGGGACCCACTTGGGTTTCTCACATTAAAGCCATATGGGTGGGCATCCAATGTAGGTCCTAGTTGGGTCAGTGATGGTAAATGTGTACATTGGTTCAAAATGGTAGCACATGCTTATGTGAGGATTCTTCTTCTGTGAAGAGCCATAGAAAGTGTTATTTGAATAAAGGAGGATTCATTCCAAACAAGCCCATCACAGATTGCACACAACCCAGGGAGTTCTGAAAGTCAAATTGTAAAAAGAATCTCAAAAGAAAGTATGAACATAACTCTCTTTTATAACCTGCAGACGGCACCCATGGGGTACCATTCTCTAACAAATCACCCTAACTTTAACATATTTGGCACAACCTCAGTCTATCACTTTTGCTATCCTTACGTACAGTCAGATGTTCTTTACCCTTCATTTTTGACCCTCTCAGTATTTAGCCTTGGCTAGCGAATGTACTCAAAGTCCACGTTGAGACCTCAAGATGTTATGTGTTATCAGACACTACAACCCAGCTGTCAAGTGAGACTATAGGAACTTTGGTGTTTTTGAACGTTCAATGTTACTCAAAACACTCCGCACACTATTCCAAATAACTGGTTTGAAACTGGTTACTTTTTAATTTTAGATTTCATTTTAAGTACTTAATTTGAACTTTCAGTACTCTGCATGGTAGGCTGCATGGTGAGGCTCAGATAAGATCAAATAAGGACTTCATGATTCTTCTTAGGTAAATTCACTTGTCACAGCAGCAATAATAAGTGATTAAAACAGACACAAGAGTAGAAAAAAAGAAAAGCAAAAAATACAAATAAAAAACCTAAGATAAAAGTGAATTACACAGACAAAATCCAGATTTGGCATTTGCAAATTAAGGATTACTGGTTGTTCAAACAATTAAGACTATTTACTTGAGCAAACATGCGGTTGAGGATTTTTAGTAGATCAGATACACTCTACTGTATTAGAGAAAAGACAGTACATGGAAGTTGGAAGTTTTGGTTAATCAGATCCAGTAAAGCTCCTGAAGTATATTACCGATCTGTTAAAATGTTACTCTTCAAACTTGTGCCCTCAAATTATATAACCAGAAATAATTTATATTTTCTTTCAAATAGTAGAAAGGAGAGGGAATGGGGTCTTTCAAGCAGTCACACTTCAACTGTGTAACTCCCTTGTCCTTATGGTGTATTGACACTATTGAAACTTTTCAAAAGCAGTCTAATGTTAGAAGAGCTTTTAGGTAAACTGTTTCTGTTGTTATTATTATTATTCTCATCATCATTATTATATATTTTATTAATTATATTTTTATCATGATGTTGATTTGGGTGACAATTATTTGACAAATATTATATATTAATTTTCTAAACATATTAACCATCCCTATGCTTAAAAAAAACTCTTAAAAATAATTTTTTTCTTTTAAACTTGTGTATTGTTTGACTTTTAAAATGTTTGTATCAGGTGTAAAATTACTTTTTAAATAAAGTTGTTTTTAATGTGAGCAGCTCCTATTGGCTCGTTTAAAAAGAGGGAGGAGCAGATTGCACCGCCTAGCGTCTAGTCTTCGCGGTCTTTCGTCAGTTGTGGCCTTTTCTCTCCCTGGTGTTTGAGAACGTGGAGGACAAAAGGATACCAAAGAATCAAAAACTATGACAAAGCTAAATACTGAAAGTTTGATAAGTTTTCATCAATGATTATTTTAGTAACTTTCTATAGTTGTCCTAAACGGTATAAATGGTAAATGACCTGTATTTGTATAGCGCTTTTACTAGTCCCTCAGGGGGAGAAGCATAACATCTTTAGCTAGCAGGTAGAACTGGGTTAATTTACTGTCATTGTCTTTGGCAAACATAATTAAAAGTTAATTACTAAACTCTTACTGCCTATATTCTACTCAATAAAGTTCATCTTTTCTTATTCTGTTTTCATTCTGCCATTCTCTCTCTACAGTTTTTGAATTTACATACTGTAACGTACACGGCAGTTTTTTTCTGTACTTCTGCAACCTTTTCTTAGGTTTTCCTATAAGGTATTTGTAATTAATTAACATGAAATTTCCCCTTGTGGGACTAATAAAGGTATCTTATCTTATCTTAAAAAAAATTATTCTTTTTTTGGCTTTACTGGATTCCCACTCAGGTAACTCGGCCATTATGCACTACCCAGTAAACAAAATGGCTGAACAGTATCTTAAATGTTTGAACATGAGCTAGTCATGCCATGTCACGTAATATTCATGTGCAGTGTAGCAAGCTCACCGTATAGGGGTGTAAAACATGAGGCGTATGAGGTGATTGTTTAAATTACAGCAGTAGATGCCTGCAGCTGAAACGGTTTTCTGATCTGAACCTGGACCTACTGGTCACGTTTACGGTAATGTTACCAGATATGCGTTGTACTATAGGAAAACGGTGGTGGATCGGTGTGCAAAAAGCCCCCAAAAGAAGCACACAGCTTCTTTAGCTCAAACACTGTCTGATCTCTCTCTTAGATACTGTGCTGTTCCATCTAGTTTTTGGTTACTGAGAAATGTTTGGTTATTAATTTATTAAGACAGTGCAGCTGTTCGGTGAAGTAGGAAAATGCAAAACATGTTACTATAGCTGAATGCTGTGTAAAATACTAGTAATAAATCTAACTCCCATTTATGGCTTTTACTACTGTGGGGCTAAATAAAAAATTACAGACATAATGAAATATGCTACAATTACAAAGCTTAAGTTTAAAACAATTATTATTTATTAAGCATTTTTTTGCTCTTTTTTTATTCTTTTTGCTAATAATGGACTCAATTTTATTATCGAGTTCAAAGACCTATTAAACTTTTAAACCGTTAAATCCAGGAAATTAAATGCTCGTAAATGTACGAGACCCTCTTTATTTGTTGCTAACAATGAAAGTTTCATAGAAGATTCCATAGGAACTGCTTGGGGTCATTTTCGACCCCACTTTGGAAGAGTGGGGTAGTGATACAAAAACTGCATTTTTTTTTAATTAATGAAAAAATAAATAAAAATAGAAATGGCTTCATGTTACAAACATATTTTATGAAGAATACCTGGAATATGAATATATTACAACTTTTCATTTTAAAGATTTTGAAGAAAAACAACCCGTGGGGTCATTTTTGACCCCACGTGTGCATCTAAGGGTTAAAAGGAAAAAGCTGAAAATTTAAATGGTTAAAAGTTGAAATGTAAATAGTTGGTTTTTGTATTATATGATTTATTTATTATATTTTATGTGGAGTGAATAAATAAAAGTATATTTATGGTGCCTGCTAGAGACAAAGCACGTACAAACCCCAAAACACGTAAAAACTCCATAGCACGTACAAAGGCTGTGTAATTTTTAAAAGTTTACGCACTTTGGAATACAGTTACGTAAAGTCACGGTTGTTGGAGAAAATAAATGTGAAAAATGTTGTTTTGTGTACCTTCGTGATTTTTGAAATGGTTTTATTTACAAACTTGTTTTTGTTTGCGGTCAGCTTTAATATATTTGGTGTTGTATTGGCCGTCTGATAAATTGATTTTGTCACTGTTTTGCTACATGGGGCCCACCCAGTGCCTGAAATTAGCCAATTCAAACTAGAAGTAAGATGCAACTACAGAACCCACTGATAATGCCATTCCAACTTTTTAGCTCATGTTGTACCCACAAAAAACTTGAAAGATGGGGCCCGGGTGGGTTTCTATGTACTTTGCCTAGATGGGGCCCATTTAGTTCCCAGATTTTACCAATATAACACCGAGATGGGCTTATAAAATGGGGCCATTATGGAACCCGCGGACAATCCCACTTAAAACCCACTTTTTAGTCTTTGTGGTGCCCACATGGTACCCACAAAAAACTTGAAAGATGGGGCCCGGGGGGGTTTCTGTGTACTTTGCCCAGTTGGGGCCCATTTAGTTCCCAGATTTTACCAACATAACACCTATATGGGCATTTAACATGGGGCCATTACGGAACCTACGGACAATCCTATATGGGGCCCATTTTTCAGCCCATTTCCAAACCATATGGGCCCCACATATAAATGTTGGCTGGGGGTAAGCTGTTAAAGTTAATTCCAGGAATTTCCCACCTCTATCATACGCTGTATTTGTGTTTTAGACCTGAAGATTCAGTAATTATAAGCCAGTGGTATAATGCATTTGGTATCTAGATGCCAATTTAAGATTTGTATAATTATACTTGTAAACCAATGTAACATCTAAAAGTATGCCTTTGACTGTTGCACTCTGATGGCTCTTAAAAACCTCATTAATCTTTGCTTTTAAACACACTGGATGCTCCTCCTCAACCAAAAACTCAAACATATTTGACTACAAAGCCCAGCTATAGAACCAGGCTCATCACCAGAGCTTATATTTAAACTTCATGCTCTTTGCACATGGGTTTCTATTTGAAAGGTTTCTAATAAAAATAATAATTATAATAATAATTATACATTTTATATAAAGATGTGAGTGTTTTACTGTTCGGACTATCCTTCTGTTCCAGCCTGTCTTAAGTGAAGGAGCAAGTCCTCCTGGGGAGGCCTTTTGCATTCACTGATGCATAGGCATGGCATGGAATTTACATTAGCATATCTTTAAAAGCACTCTGTAGGGGAAATCATTTACAGCCACAAAGAGATGAAAGACAAAAAAGACAGTGGGTGTTAGAGACAATTCTAAAGGGATAGATACCAGGAGGATGTGGTTGACTCTGGCCACACAGTAATGATTCCTTCCACTTGCCTCTGAAGTTGGATATTGGAGTTGGAAGTGACATGAGTCCTAGACTGAATGCTTGGCTTTCTATCCTAATGATAGAGCCTGGTCAATGCTCTGCGATTGGCTCATTTAGCGAGTCACAAAAGCTCAATAGTGGCAGTACATATTGAAGCTTTTACAGTTTTACTGATGTCTACTTGAACTATCACCATCTTGGTTTGTTAAGTTGGGGTTGGTGGAGCTGCTCCTATTTTCTGAGTGGCAAGATATTTCCTATTTTATGCACCCTTGTATTTTTACAGTTGCATTTTTTTCTATTGATATTTGACATTGAAAATATCTGTGGATCATTTGATGGATTATGAGATTATAACTTTTATTCCCCAGTGGTTCCCAAACAAGATTTCCAGACAATAATTCCCCCCCAATCCTCTCACGCTTTTTTCATGCGTTAGCTGCTGTCCAGATGTTCAGGCCACAAAGGCCCTAAAAGATGGGCTCCATAGATCAAGTCAGCAGACTAACTGAGGAAATCAGAGACTGAGATATAATTTGTCTTGGTTCCCCTTGAAGGAAGCCAGCTTGCAACTGTAACCCACCTCTGATGCACAAAGTAGACAAAACTAACATCACGTGGATGAGTTACAACAGTAAAATGCTGCTTTTGGATCGCTGCATAAGTGAACATAGCTACAGCGAGGGCCTTGAGCCACTGCCAGGCCCAGGCTTGATTAAATAGGGAGAGCTGGGTCAGGAAGGGCAATCGGCATAAAAATGCCAAATAAAATGCATAGATCACTAAAATGCATCAGTGAAGGCAATCTACAGTAATGTCATATATAACAATACTTGATAGGGGTCCTTTTCAACCATTTTTAAGATTTAAGTTAGAATTCTGGGTCTGCTGTGTATGTGCTGAAAAGTGTAATATCGAGTTTCTGCTTATCATTATAGTTATTATTTAAAAAACTGAAAACGTTTCATTCACTACGTAATGAACTGATTTAATTCATTCCCAGCCGAGAAGACTGTATTTGTGTCTTTACTGTATGACTTGAACGGAAATCGACAAGCTGTTGCTGAAATAATGAGAAAGGCTGCCCCCAGCTGGGCACAATAGGGAACTACTGCATTTTTGGAAACCTAGTCACTCTTTGGTAATTTCAGTATTTTTGTTTTTACGCTTGTTTATATATAGCAAAGACAAACGGGAATATTTTGGGGTATGTACTCGTCACTATAGTATTTTATTTTATTCTGTACAGTTGTGTACTGTATTTATTCTTATTATATTCTAATTTTTGCTACATAACTTTTGCACTGTCCACTTCCTGCTGTGACAAAACAAATTTCCCACGTGTGGGACTAATAAAGGTTATCTTATCTTATCTTATCTTATCTCATCGTATCTTAGAGAGCGAATAAAGATCTTACAAGTGTTAAGGACGACAGCCAAAGTGCTAGTTAAAGTTGGTTTCCAATTACAATTCAGTTATGTTTTCTTTTTACTTCCTAGTTCAGAAATAACTTAAAATATGCCTGATCCGACAGGAATTGTGTTACTTTTTATTTCAGTTAAATATTGATGCAAAATATTTTTTGCAGGGAAAAATCTGCCGTGACCCGGATTCGAACCGGGGTTGCTGCGGCCACAACGCAGAGTACTAACCACTATACGATCACGGCGAGCTATCCGTGGGATGAGAAGCATGGGTCATTGACAGAACCCCTATGCTCGCATGGTGGTGAAACACTAAAATCCTATTAATTATGGCCAATACGGGACCAACAGAAAAGTCATTTAGAAATTCGAATTACAGTTTTTATCAGACTTTGCTGAGCGAGCAGCAAGTTACTTCTAAAACGGTGAGAGACACGTTTGCGGTCTGTTTGCTTATGGCTCTACTTTCTTCACGTAGTAGAGTGGACATATTTTCTGTGCCTCGTGGTGTGGGCGTAGCCTACGGCGTTTTAAAAACGTATTCGCTTGCTGATTGGTCAACCGTCGTGTATTCATACGGATTCAATGCATTCTCTTTACCCATTGGTTACGGGGTCGTTATCTCTCGTTTATCATTGGTTCAATAAACAAGACGTCCGAATTTCAAACTAGATTGTCTGTCAGTGTGTTGTCGAAGGAAGCGAGAGTGAACGTTTGCTAGCTAACAAGTGTTGGGTCTAAACGGCCATTTGGAAACAGTTAACATGTAATTAATGTTAACTAAGCTGTTTTTTCTAATTCATTTTTTAAGCTACAAGATTGACTTTATTAATTACAAATGGCACAAGGCGTACATTCGGGACAGAGAGGATTTTTGGACTTCAGTCCAACAAGGAGAGACTACACAGACAAAGAGAACGATGTTCCCGTCCTGAGTTTGATCCAGTTTTCAAAGGCTCCTTTCGTAACCTTTGGATCGGTTAAGCTGGGTACCTCCAAGTCGGCTGTTCTGAGGATTGAGAACCCTACAGAGTATGCTGCAGCGGAGGTTTCTGTTGATAAGATCCCCTCAAGTAAAGGCTTTTCAGTGGACTGCAGCACGTTCAAAATCCAGGTATGTTTTAGCTTATACAGAAAATACACGAGTACCCATTCACACACCAGATTCCAAACTCCACGGGGATTTTCATATCATTAAATACACTCTTAAAGATTTCTGTTTATAAGAGTCGGTCCTTGTTTCCAGCCTGGGGGCTCGTTCACTCTGGTGGTGACCTGGACGCCAACCGAAGAAGGTGGGATCAGAGAGCTAATCGTCTTAAATGCCAGTGGTGTCCTCAAACACCAGGCTGTCCTGCTGGGGAGAACAGAGGCACCAAAAAGGAAAAAGGTAAGCATCCACAGCTTTACACGGAGGCTCTTACAGCTAATGTTACTCTCAGATAGCTGAAGTTTTTTTTTTCTGCCTTCACTTTGCAGTATGTTTTGATGAGCAGCTGCCAAGTAAGAAAGCAGCAGTGAAGACATTATTTATTCCAAAATGCACTGTTAATCATCGGAGGTCATGTCAGTCACTAAACAGAAGTGAAACCATGTGAAAAGTAAAACAAAAGCATTTTTAGATCAAGACAAGTTGTTGGATATGAAATATGGTCATTGATCTGTAAATTGTAATGTGCACGTAATGACAGACTCAGTGAAAACTGAGATATATTTATATCAGGATGTTCATCATTGTGTTGTGTCTGGTTTCAGCTTTTTTTTTTTTTTTTTTAATTTTAATGTTGCCTATTGTAACAGTGTTTTTAACATACATTGCATCCACTGGCCTGTCTCGCTTGAGGTTAAGTTAGGCTGTATGTGAATGAACGACTTTAAGCTATTTTAGGTAAAGAATATCACATTTGACCTCATCAAATGAGAAAATGCCTTGCCTTTTTTGTACCAACAGTAAGATACAAAAGTAAGGCTTTTGGTGATATTTGGTGAGTTCAGTGCAGTTGTGACGTGTGCTTTCAGTAATAACTGGTATGACTCTTTAGTCTGATTATTATGAGGCAGTTATAGCCTTAACTGGAGGCCTAGCTTGTATGATTTGTTTTGTAGGCTGCAACTTTACACATCATTGAAAATGTGTGTGTGTTTTCAGAAGACCTTATGGGACACAATCAAAAGCAAGAGAGAGGGTGAAAAAATGACAACACTCAGAAGGAAGGTCGAGCACCCGCCTCTCAAGATGGCTGCCAATAAAACCTTCCAAGTGTCTCGAAATCCGCAGTACAAACGGGACAAGCCACGCAGCCCGCTCGCTTCACTTAACGAGGGCAAAGGTGCCATAGAGAGGTCCCTAACCAAGCACAGCCCCGCTGGGGATCGCTGCCTGAAATCAGACAAGCAGAAAGCCTTAAATCTGAGCCAGGAGCAACAGTCTCTGGTCTTGCCAGAAAAGGAGAACGTCCAACAACTTAATAGGAACTCTCCGTTGGTTTTGCTTGTCCCGGCTGCACAGGTGGTAGACTCTGGTAGCATGTCAGCGAGCCCAGATGTCCTTGCAGGAAAACCTGAAAACAAAGATCTTTCCAAAATCCTCAACAGGACGCTGTCGCCAATTGGGACGCCAGAGAGGTTTAAGAAGCTCATGCCTTGGATTGAGTCAGAAAACCCACTCCCTGCTACTGCAAAGTCTGCAGCTGCTGCTGCTGACAGTGAGTTACCTAGAAGCCCCCTCCCGTCTTTGAAAGAGGCCCTGTTTCTCATCGACTCTGATCTGATCGATGTTAACACCAGCCCTCCAGATAATAATTCGAGCTGTAACTTTTCAGATTCGCTCGAATCTAACAGTGAAAAACACGGCTGTCGACCTGACACAGATGTCCTCAAAGCGTCATCTGGTAGCCCTGAGCTGTCAGAGTCCATCGAGCCCAGACTTACTTTCTTTGTCAGCAAAAAGGCAGAGAAAGTGAGAGAGCTGGGTGTTTCAGAGGGTGATAAACTTCCTGAAGGGACAAAAAAAGGTTCTTTCACCTCTGCCACAGTGACAAAGGGTAAGGCACCGGTGGAGGCAAATGGTTCGAGTGGAAGGAAAATAAAGAAGTCACGACGAAGGCTCCTGCAGAAAACGCTGGAGCTGTCTGATGGCAGCTGTCCGTGTGAGTCAGGTCCAGAAAGTCCTAGCCTTCCTGTCATAGACTCGGACAAAGGAATCAGCCCGTGTGATGACAAACCTCAGGTCCCAGAGTTTATCTCCTCCAGCACCAGCCCGAGGCTCGCTGCCTCACCTGCACCCATCACCTTCCCTGTCTCCTCCCCTCCACCTGTGGCTCCTTCTCGCTTTTCTTTCTCAGTAACGTCCCCACCTCATTCAGTCCTTGCTCCTGTTGCTTTTACCATCGCCTCTCCAACACCTGTGAGCTCATCTTCTCCTCATCATCATGACCTTTTGTCAAAATCTAAAGTGTACGAGCAGCCCCTAGCAGTTTTTACACCTCCTCATGTTCAGGAAGACTTGTTTCCCGTTAACGTAGTAGCGAAGAGCAAGAAGAGGAAGAGTGAGGAATTTCTGAAAACTGATGGGAAGATTGAAGATGACAGGAAAACTGAGCAGGTAAAAAGGAGCAAGGTAGTTCCTGGGAAAACCGAGACCTCCCGATCAGTCCAGGAGAGGAGAGGTGCATCACAAAGGCAGAGAACATCAGGTGAGCCTCCTTCAAGAAGGTTGTTCATGTCTTTGTTGAGCTGGAGGCTGTAGCTTGTGTGTCTGCTGTTTTAGATATGCTTTGTACTAACAGCTCTATTATGTTCAGAGAAAGGAGGATTAAAAAAATCTAGACGATATCTCCACAAACTTTAAATCAGCACCTTTTGAATTGTTTAAGCTACTTATGCTCAACACATTTGTTTTCTTTTTGTATCACATATTTATTTATTTCACTTTCAATAAAAGGGTTGCTGGTGATAGTGATATAGGGCTCATGCCAGTATCGGTTGATGTTGGTATCAGCCAATGTTGTCCTTGCTGACTGATTATTAGTGGATGTCACTGGCTGATATTTATCTGTCACATCAGTTTTGCAAACTGGCTACAAAACCAGTGACAGTTCAGTTGATTTTAAAAAGATTTCATTCCCTAAACAAAGGGCTAAATGACAGACAGAAAAAATAAAATTTAGCCATCCATCATGGGAAGCTGGAGTTCCTCTCAGTCTGTCACAGGGCTGTAAAATAAAATAAGAACTGAAAAGATATCGTTATTTTAAACTTTGGTGCTGGACTCGGAGCACGGGGTGTTATTTTCAGGCCGTGTTTGTAATATTTGCAGTTTGAAGGTGCATAAACTGCTGACGGTTAATGTCCTTATATTGTGGATTTATTGAAGTCTGATGCAATTTCTATCCCTCCCCGTAGGCTCAGTTCGCTCAGTGACCGCATCATCTCTAAGGACTATGAAGTCTGCAGTTCCCGCCCAGGCTAAGCTACCACACTCCAAAGCCATCTCACAAGGTATACAGGAATATGTTGATAAATTGGGGTTAAATAATGCTTATAATCCTTTCTGCACTGTTACAGAAATGGATATTCGTACAACTCAGGGCCAAAGTTTTAAGTAATAAGTTAGCTTGCATACAAGTCATTCATACGAGCTCAAAACTCTTTTCCTTGACTTTGATAGGAAATGTACCATTGGTGGGGAAAAAAACAAAACAGCTTAATTAAAAAGATTGGAAAAGAGTGTGTTTAGCCTATAAAGTGACATGAAGTGCTATCATCCATCTGTTTGCTTAATCACTTATCCAGTTCAGGGTTGCAGGGGATGGACGTAGTCCTGCTGTCACAGGGTGAATGCCAGGCTACACCCTGACAGGTTGCCAGTCAATCATTTAGCTTTTTCTTATTATGGTTATCAGAGATGCTTTGAGTCACTTCATTCAATAAGCATCCTCCTTAAAGAAAATTGACTACTCCATCACAGCCATAAGACAAACACAGATTATTTTGATCTGTGTGAGTCCAAAGATAAAAGTATGGAGCTGGAAAAGGGCATAATATAACACATATAACATAATATATGTTTAACTGCAGCAAAGAACCAAATACTTCATGTGATTGTGTGCCAAGAGTGGAACTGTGGTAATTTATGAGGGAGTCAGGAGTCACAGTGAAGTATGTGAGGGTGGTGCAAGACATGTATGAAGACATGTAGGAATTTCAGGGTGGCTGAAAGGTATGGTCAGATAGGAGTCTCTTCAACTATCTTTACCCATCACACGACTCACTATGAGCAAGGATTTGGTGACAGTGGGAAGGAAAAACTCCCCTTTAACAGGAAGAAAGTTCTGACAGAACCAGGCTCAGCGATCTGCTGCGATTAGTTGAGGGAAGGAAGAAGAGTGAAAGTCAGTGGAAGTGTGATAGAACATATGTGTGTGAATGAAGGATGATACCCTGTTACGACTCATAAAGGGAGCAGCTGATGATGATGAGGATAATGGCATCAATAACAGTTTCTTCTGTTGTTCACAGGTGCTCCATCTCGAAAGGCACCTGGTGCTCCCTCTATGAAGACAGCAAAAGTAATCGCTGTGGCACAGTCGAAGCTGAGCTTTATTAAGCCTGCACAAACAGGTTTGTGAACATTGGAAGAATGATAAACACTGTGAAATGAGCTTTGTGATTTGCTTTTATCTTTAATTTGTTTGTTTTTTTGTTTTTGTACTGTTTTCTTTCAGCTCTACCCAGACACCCGATGCCGTTTGCTGCCAAGAACATGTTTTACGACGAGAGGTGGATAGAGAAGCAGGAGAGGGGTTTCACATGGTGGATCAACTACGTCCTCACCCCAGATGACTTTAAGGTCAACACCGAAGTCACCAAAGGTAACAGGCAGCAGGTTCAAACATGAGAAGATCATGGTAACACCTTAAATATCTTTAACCTCTTAAATCTGTACCCTCCTCTTGTGTGTCTCGTGTAGTAAATGCTGTGTCCCTTGCTATGGGTGGTGACGACAAGTATAGTGTGCCCAAAGCTCCCACCAAAGAGGAGATGTCCTTCAGCACTTACACAGCCAGACGCAAGCTAAATCGCCTCCGTCGCTCCGCCTGCCAGCTGTTCACATCTGACGCCATGGTCAAGGCCATTCAGAGGCTCGAACTGGAGGTGGAGGCCCGGCGGCTACTTGTCAGGAAGGACCGCCACCTTTGGAAGGACATAGGTAAGAGTCCTGCTTAATGAAAGCTCAATGCTCTGAGATTCCTGTCACTAAGGCCTGTTCGTGTCATCTTTCAGGTGAACGTAAAAAAGTCCTCAACTGGCTCCTCTCGTACAACCCTCTGTGGTTACGGATCGGACTTGAGGTATTCTGACACATGTGTTTTCTTCTGGTGTCCATTTCCAACAATGTTATTATTTATTTTTTTTTTTACCCTGAATATTGCTCATCTTCAGACGATCTACGGAGAGCTGATCTCACTGGAAAGCAACAGCGACACCTTGGGCCTTGCTGTGTTCATCCTCCAGCGACTGCTGTGGAACCCGGACATTGCTGCAGAGTTCAGACACCCCCGAGTGCCCCACCTTTACAAAGATGGTAATTTGAGAAGATGTTGGGTCAGCGTCAGAGCTAATAGAAATACCAGGAGAGCCGAGACTTTTAGTTTAATTGAATTCAAAGTAATTAAAAATGGGGGCATTGTTTGTGTGTTTATCAGCCCAGGTTTGCTTTTGAATTTCCCACTTGAGCTGTAGCACAAGTCTCGGTTTGCCTTTATCATCACCAGACAGAAACACTTTATTATAGAAAATTAACAACTTGGGCATGAGTACAACCTTAATTAACCGACTTCTTGTTATTCCTTTGCTGACTCAAACTTTTAATTTCCTTCGAACAACACAACAACAATGACATTTTGCACTGGAATAGATGTGCTTTATATTATTAGACCGAGAAAAAAAAGTAAAATAGATGAGGAAATGGGCAGCACAACCAAATAAATATAACTAAATAATAAATATAGATACAGTGCTTAGTCAGTGTGCATGATGCTCAATGTTATGCTGCCAGATCTATAACTGTCTGAAATGTGCAGCTGCAGTTGCTTCAGTTGATGTGATGATTATTTGGATGATCATGATTATTCAAATGTTCCAAACACAAACATAATTGATTAACACTCAGGTGAAAAACAGGATGTTTCACTTTTTCTTTTCCCCTCTTCACTTTGAGTAACCGATTACTTTTTGAATGTGATTAGCTCTCATGAGGCTTAAAGATCACTTTGGATTCATTGGATTAATGTCCCAAAACCTCTAATGTTGTTTTATTCCTAAAATTAATCTGGTAACATAATGCTGAAGAGCCCAAGACAGATGACAGAGCAAAGGATGAAGGAAATACTTTCCTGATTTTGTAGATGTTTGGAATTCCTTTTTAATCCCACTTGCAATTAAATAACTCAAACAACTTGGGAGTGTAAAGACTACTTTTTAAAACAAGGATATCTTGTGATCAAAATAAGAAGATTTCCTTTGTAAACTGGAAATTGTCTTTATTGTCACTGTATGAATGCCTGTTTACCTTTTCTTGGTTAGGCCACGAGGAGGCGCTGTCCCGCTTCACTTTGAAGAAGCTGCTGCTGCTCGTGTGTTTCCTGGACAAAGCCAAAGAGTCCCGGCTCATTGAACACGACCCCTGTCTGTTCTGTGTTGATGCTGAGTTCAAGGTACGCCAGAGACACAATGTGTCACCAACAAACATTTGTGGAAAATTACAATTTTTGTACATTGAATAAAAGCTTAAGATAGTTAGACTCTTTTCTTGGTATTGAATGGGGAGCATATAATGTCATTGTGCTTTTGGAATGACGATTAAAAAAAAGCTTAAATAGGTTAAAAAGATGAGTCTTGAACTGCTTTTTGAGTATACTGAGCTCATGGATCAAAGAATCGAGGAGAGAGATTTCAAAAGTAAGGGTTACGATTGCAAAGGCTCAGTTAGCTTTAGTTAGTTTTTCTTCTAGATTTAGGGATGGATAATAAGCTCTGATCAGGCGACCCAAGAGTCCTGGTGAAAAGTTAATCTCTGTACAGATATGCTTCACCATGAAGAGGCCTGAAGATAAAAACTAGAGGTTTGAATTGAATTCGAAATTTAATGGGGAGCCAGCACAGTGAGATCTGCAGAGGTGTGACGTTAGAGGTCTCGAAGGATGTGGTAACGAGCCTCGCAGCAGCGTTGTGCACAAGCTGGAGACGATCCAAGGAGGTTTTACTGAGGGAGGCGAAGAGTGACTGAAATAAAAGCATGAAAAACAGTTTTCCCTCTTCTGATCTTTTTGGCTTGTGTTAACCTCTGTCGTGCTATGTACTGCTCAATTTTTTTACATTTTTATTTAATAGGCAAGTAAAGACCTGCTGCTGGCCTTCTCAAGGGACTTCCTGAGCGGAGAGGGGATCCTCCCGCGGCACCTCAGCTACCTCGGGTTACCCGTCTCCCATGTTCAGACGCCCCTGGACGAGTTCGACTTCGCTGTGAAGAATTTGGCAGTTGACTTAAAATGTGGCGTTCGTCTAGTGTGAGTGTGTCGGCATGAATTTTAATGCGATACTCGGATCCCAGATGCGTGTGTGCTTCTCTCAGAGGTCAGGCTCAGATAGGCAAGGGAATTGGGAGCTAAGGACTCTCAGACAAGGCGGTTTCAGACAGGGGATTTCCTTCCTTGATTTCTCACTGACGGATTGGCTCTTTGACAGCCCTGACAGTGGTTCAGTTTCAAGTCTGTGAGTCTGTTAAATTTTTTTTTTTTTTTTTTTTTTTTGTATTTGCTCCTTAAATAGAAAAGAAAATTCAGAGCAAATCTTTGACTCCATTTTATTTGTCTCAGGTTCCCTACAGGATATGATGCAATTTAATGTTACATATTTTTGTAATTACATGGGTATTTTTTTTTTAAATTTCCTGTATTTCAAGTGGGTATGTTGCCCCTAATGTTGTCCTGTACTCTGATTGGCCAACATGTAGTTAGGGTTATAACAGCATTTAATTAAATGTATTTAAAGAATTCAAATTGACATGAGCCAGATTTAAATTGGCAAAAGCTGGATTTGACCTTGACTAGCCCTGTATGTGTGGATCAGGTTCTCATTAGATACTTGTTTATGTTCAGCTGCTGCTGCTGTGGGATTTAAATGTGTGACATAAACATTTCATTGCATGACAAATCAGTTGAAGCGATGATGATGATGGAAGCTAAGGATCATCTTTTTGCTTTAGGCGAGTGATGGAGCTCCTTGTCCAGGACTGGAGTTTATCTGTGAAGCTCCGCCTCCCGGCCATCAGCCGCCTGCAGAAGGTCCACAATGTCGATGTCGCTCTACAAGTTCTCAAAAGCAAAGGGATCGACCTGAAGGACGAACGTGGTAATTAATCAATTTCTGAAAATCAAATTTGTATATACTGTTTAAGATATGAACATATTCGTTGTGTTTTATATTCAGACACTTTCTTTGGAAATCTCTCACTGCTATAGTTTTGCCTTGAGTGTAAACAAGT
>NC_140477.1:25680091-25832591 GCF_051167445.1 Perissodus microlepis | reverse complement strand
ACCTTAAATAAAGTGTGCCTACATCTGCACAGAGCAGATTTTGTGCTCTTCTTTGAATTGGATTAACACAGGTAGAGTTTCAGAGTTTCACTGATTTTAAAAGGTCCATCTTTTACTTTGTCCATTTCTTTGAGAATAGTACCACCTTCATCCCTCAGTTCTTCCCCAGTTTTATGTACTGTTTTATTTTGTTATTTTCTATTGATAATTCTGAAAATAGGTCAGTCAAAGAGCACAAATGTAGATAATATGATTCAACATATGCTAAATTACAAAGCACGTATAACATAACTGCAGGAGGTACTGCAAGAGAGGATCATTTCTCGTGTTATATAAGTTCACTGACATTTAGGGAGTAACTTTATCCAGTGAGCCGGTGGCTAAGGAGAAGCTCGACCTGATTACATGCCATACACACACTATGCACATTTTTTTCCAAACTGCACCGGAGCCTTGGAGGTAAGTTCAACCGGTAGTTCATCTCACCCCAAGTTAAAAATTTGGCATTTGAATTTCTGTTGCATCCATTTACTGCACATAAAAGACACACTTCTTCTAGTGATCAGCTAGACATCATTTCTGACAAGATCCTCCAAGTGTTCTTGAACACAACATAATGTTCACTTTGGAAACTGTGGCCACTATAAGTGGGTTAGGTGTGAAAGTGTGTTGCTCACTAAAAATACACTCACTCTGGCACAAAATAAACAAACAAAAACAAAATATGACAAAGAAGACCACAAACTGAAATTATTAATTTAACATTTAGTTTAATAATTTATTTAAATCTCTTTGAAATAGGTGAAGCTTATAAGCTGGCCTGTGCAATTGTTACTTCCAGGCTAGACTATTCTAATTCAATGGTATCAGGCTGTAAAAGCTAAAAGCTCCCCGAAAAGTTGCTAATTAATCCAAAATTCTGCAACATGAGTAGTATCAGAGACTAGAAAAAGATTTGTCCCATATTAGCTTTTCCCTGTTAAATCCAAAATTGAATCTAAAACCCCTCTCCTCACATCTAAGGTCTTAAATAATCAGCCCCCGTCACAGAGACTACAGTAGTATCAAATTATTCCAGCAGAGCATTTTGTTTTAGACTGCAGGTTTACTTGTGTGCAGCATTTCTAAAAGTAGAACGGGAAGGACAGCCTTTGGCTATCAGGCTCCTCTCCTATGGAACCAGTTCCCAGTTTGAATTCAGAAAAAACACACTCTCTCCATTTTTAAAATTAGCCTTCAAGGTTTCTTTTTGAAAAAGTTATAACCAGGATTCAATTCAGTTCAATTCAATTCAATTCAATTCAATAAAACTTTAGTGATATATATATATATATATATATATATATATATATATATATATATATATATATATATATATATATGTGTGTGTGTGTGTGTGTGTGTGTGTATATATATATCACTACTGGGTGTCATTAAACTGAGTTTTACTTCTTTCATAAAACTTAGTTTCATAAAACAAAGTTATTTTGTCCTTGGCTGCTTTTGTCTTTTCTTTCCCGAGACCAAAAGAAAGTTTTGATTATGTTAGAACTGGGAATTTTTTTTATTTTTTTTTAATTCAAAATGCCCTGAAATCAAAAACCTACAGTTTTTTGTTTTTGCCACTTGAATAATATTATTACATTTTCTCAGATGGAAATTTTAAAGAAAATAGTGTGGGACTTAAGTGGTTAATACAAAACTCCCAACTATTCTTTTTATATACTTCTGGCCAACAGTTAACAAGGGAATCATCTGACTGAAGTTAATTTTATTTTTACAAAATCTCTAATTAGAACAATTTTTCTAATTAAATTTCCAGAAGTGATAAAGAAACAGCTTTGATAAAAGGCCTAAGCAGAGATACAGTGCCTAATTACATTAATTACTCCAATACCTGGAGGAGTCAATAAGTCCTCCAACCCTCTAATCTTTTCGTAGAATAAGGAGGAGGTGGACCACTGTACAGACTGAGTCTAAGCCAGGCACACTGCCAGGTACAGCCACAGAAGATCAGTGTCTCTCTGTTTGATTTGCAGGAATTAATTTATTAAACGGTCTTAATAAGTGTGAAAATGGCTGCTTATTCTTCATGACATTGTCAGTTTCTACATATCACAGACCCTTTTAAACGTCCTGCTACAGCTGAAGTGTGAAAGTCAAACACAATGTCCGGATCTGTATGATCGAGCAAGCAGCAACAAAGCAGCTGTAAAAGGTTTGCTGCCATGAATAGAGAGGCATCCACACCAAACTGAGAGCTATGAAATTGTGTCTTCTCATTCTGAGCTTTTGTGCTGCTCACAAATGTTAACAGCACACCTTTAGAAAAAAAAAGTAAGAGCACAGCCTGTTAGAAGCAACCAGGAGTTGTGTTACAATCTTTTAAAACACTGGTGTTAATAAAAATTCCCCCCCCCCCCCCCCCCGAAAAACAAACAAACAACAACATATAAATACTTGACTAAAATGCAAAGACAACATCTGACCTATTGATCTAAAAGTGATGAGCACATCAATAAAAGCAGAGGCGACACAATCTAAGAAGCTTTGGGAATATTTTGGGCATAGATGCTAAAATTAACAAATAAAAAAATTGACTCTGCAAGCAGCAGCTGACTCACAACAGCCATGCATATGCCATGCAGGCTGCATTTAATTTAATTGCTTGATTTGCTGTTTGGTTTAAATTTTGGTTTGAGTACACTGTTTCTACTGAATAAACAAATTTTTGACAGATAAAGTTTTAAATGCCATAATGACTGTTGGCTTTACTTTAATTTGAGCAGTCACCGCAGCATGCAGCTCTGCATATTTGATTTTCTACATTTTCATGCTACATGCCTTTCCTGACGCAACCCCCAAGCAATTTGTGGCTCCTCCAAGAGTCAAACCAGGCATCTTTGTTTGTTAGGCAAACATGTAAGTGATCATAAGATCCTTAACTAAGTTCAAGATAAACAGAAACTTTCTGCAGACGTTCAGAAAAGAATGTTTTATGTGCATGGTCAGTGTACAGCTTAATTTAAGTTGAGCTGGACAATGTGAAAGACAGGTATGTGTTCTGTTCAATAACCCTGCAGTGTCTCGCTGATCTGACCGTTGGCCTCATTTGGATACTTGGCTGAGATGACCCTTTTGTACACATGCCTTAATTGATTAGCAGCCTTATTAAAGAGCAGCAATGGGACTGACAGTAGAGAAGAAGGTGACAGAATGACTATGTCCTCTTCTCCACCAAATAATTCTGAGGTTCTAAATCAGGTTTGCCTCTGACTGATAATGGATGTCCAGGCTAACTGAAAATGCACCCAAAAGCTAGCTCAATTCCTGAGCTGAGATAAAGCAGACAAATCCACAAAGAGGAAAGTACAATAAATAAATAAAGCAGAGCAAGTCCTGAAGGGTTTATCTGAAGTTTATAAGTGTTTCTAGATGTCTTGTGTGAATGTGTGTGAATGTGTGTGTGAATGGGTGGATGACTGGACATGTAAAGCGCTTTGGGGTCCTTAGGGACTAGTAAAGCGCTATATAAATACAGGCCATTTACCATTTACCATTTGTGAATAACTGTGCCTCTGTGTTTTTCTTAGAGTAGCTTTATGTGATCCGTGTTGGTAAGAAAAGGACAAGAGTTTAGGTAAATTGAAGAATGATCAATTGATTATTTAATGGGTTATCTCTGTCTCGTTAACCTTTGCCTGCGTGCTAATGATGTGTTGGATTAAACAATGGGGTCTGAACATGGCAGGCACTACATCTCCTGACCGGCTGCGTGGAGAGACACATTGATCAAATCATCACGTACAGGATCCCCAGCACTCCTGCTGTGCTCTGAGTCATCCATCACCAGTGCCTACTTTAGTTCTGATGGCAGTGTCATTTAACATTTTTATAAATGCCTTCTGCTTGGGATACCTGCTCAGGAAATATGTTACATTATGATGTCCTTCACAAGTCACCAAAGGACAAAAAAACATGGGAACATGTAGCAATGCTTGAAAATGTGTGAGACTATGTTACAAGAAACAGATTAGTTGAATAGATAAGACAATGTAATGTGTTATAGTAGGTTCTTTTAGTAATGCTTAGCAAATAGGTAGTCAGCTTCTTACACGTTTTTATAAAGTGCTTAACATAAGACTATATGTTAATAAAATTGTTTAACTACCTTATTAAAACTCAACTAGTCTTCTTTTGTTGTTTTTTTGATTTAGATATTCTTATATATTTACTTTCATATAACTATAGACTTTAAGGCACCTTGAGGCAACTGATGATGTGATGTGGCACTTTATAAATAAAAGTAAATTGAATTCAATTAGTTTAATAAATCACAAGTCATTAGCCAATGAAGATGGGGTTACACAGTCAGACTTTTCACATCTGTTTTTTTGCAACCAAGACGGCAACACTTATCTCAAAGCCTCTCACTAGCCATGTATGGCTGTGCTGAACAAGGGTTTTTCTGTCAAGCTGAGGTTTTGCTGAACAAGGATTTAGGGCAAAATATTGCACCGTTTTGTTTTTTTTTTATAATAAACTACAATTTTAAGCATGGTTTTTAGATACATTTAAATACATTGAAGGTAAGATAAACACTGGAAATACTGGATTAATGAATCATTGATTGGCTGTTTTTTGTGTGCTGTCGAGATGGTCACTGAGCATCTTGGGTAAGCTTTTGCTGTCTGTGCCATTCTTGGCTTATTTCAAGCCTACAGTTAGTCTTGTTAAATAGGATATAAAAGACACTGAAAAAGAAAGAGAACGAGATAATGGAAAGATGAAAACCCTGTAAATCATCCATATTCACAAGTCACTATTATATAGTGAGTACAGCTGCTATAGTTACATGCAGAGGCACACATCAAACCATATCTTATTTTATGTACATTTATCAAACAACAACTACACAAAATATTGTACATACCAAAAGTGGAAAATATTTGGAGAATGTTATTTTTGAATAAAAAAAGCCACTGATGATGACTGTATTATTAAAACCTTTGTGTTCTCCATTTGCAATCTCAGTTGTGATGTAGACAAATGCCTGATACAGAACAAACTGAGTACTGCTCAATGTGATCAGATGATGAATATCTAGTATAAGATTGTATAATTTGGTTAAATTTAAGCTAACAGTTTAATCACTTTTTTAAATGTCTGAAACTGTAGATCCTTGGCTATAGATCCTGGCCTCCTTGCCTCCAAGTCACTCTGTGTATACGCAAACAAATATGAAAACATTCAGTGAAGTGTAATAAATCAAAAGCTTCATAGCCATGACTCTATGAAGAGACTCTAATCTTCAGAAAGCTCAAGCACCAGTGACACACTCACACTGTTCCCCGTGTTAAAATGCAAATTGCTTTTTCCTGACCCCTCTGCAGTGGACAGGGACAGCCTGTAGCTTTTAACATGACCTGGTTTTTGCCTTAAAAGGCTGCACATGATGATGCAACCTGCCACTGGCAGGACAAGACAATTTGGTAGATAATATTGTGCATGGTAATACAGCAGTGAGTAAATCAGGCAAAAATAGCAAAATATCACATCTTTAATCTTTATTTCCTCACAGGTATAATTTAATTCACACAAATCTTGTATAGTTTTACCAACTCAAGGTTGGTGGTTTAATCCCAAACTGCTCTGACTTACCGGAGACTGGCATGTCAAAAGATGTAAAGTGTCCTTCGGGCAAGATACTAAACCCCAAGTTCTTCCCATCAGAAGGTGAATATGAGATAGAAAGCGTTTAGCTGTAGAAAAATGATGCTTGTCTAAACGAAAGAGTGGATAAGTGCTATATAAGAACCAGACCATTTACCATTTACACCAACATAAAGGGATTTTGTCTTTTATTTTCTTTTAATATTGTAGAGTGACGGAGCTAAAAATAAACCTTCACAGACATCAGTATGATGCATGGCCATTGTTTTATTGGACCTATGTAGTTACAGTTGGTGTCTTTTAAAAAAAATCGAAACCTGTAAATATGACCCGGTATTGCAATACCAATGCGTAGTTCATATACATAGTACATCTGCATACTAATGTCCATTAATATATTACAAGTAGGAAAGTCACCAAGTTACATCAATATAGTAACCTTCCTCAGATGAATATAGTCCAGATTGCACAATGAAATATTAAAGTAAACAACATCCTAGTTCACAGCACACTGACATAAATCTGGTTTGAATTACTGGAGCTGACAATCATGTAGCCGAGAGCCCACCTGGGGCTTCTTCAGCCGCCTCTTATCTGTCTTCTAGAAGATACCCAGGAGACACACATATATAATAAATATGTGTGCGTGTCTACTTTTTATCTATGCAAATGCCAAACTAAGCCATCTTGAGGTGTTGAAGGAAAAAAATTACTAAAAGGGAGAATTAATAAGAGTGAAACCAGAACCAGGGCTAGCTCAGTAGGAGCAGGGATAGCTCAGCAGGTAGAGTGTCTGCCCCATGATTGGAAGTTCAAATCAACTGAATGGTTACCTTGAAGTACCTTGAATAAGGTACAGTGTACCGAGTGAACGGGTTAAATACAGAATGGTAAATGGCCTGTATTTGTATAGCGCTTTACTTAGTCCCTAAGGCTTTACACTACATTCAGTCATTCACCCATTGGTGATGGCAAGCTACATTGTAGCCACAGCTGCCCTGGGGCGCACTGACAGAGGCGAGGCTGCTGGACACTGCCGTCACCGGGCCCTCTGACCACCACCAGTAGGCAACGGGTGAAGTGTCTTGCCCAAGGACACAACGACCGAGACCGTCCAAGCTGGGGCTCGAACCGGCAACCTTCCAATTACAAGACGAAATGCCAACTCTTGATCCACAATCGTCCCAGAAGACTAAGTAATTTCCTATGGGATTAATAAAGTATAAATTATTATAGTTATTAGAAAGAAGAAGTGTTGTGGAAAAGACACAGTCGAGATAGTTACAAAACTTTCTTCTTTATGAATGAGTGATACATTTTTTTTAATAAGCATTTGAATATAATACAACACAAACTCTCATAGAGGATATAAAGTCTAAGTGATACACGTTTTGAAAAGACAAAGAGCAGGCGCATCTAGTACACGTAGAGCGACCTCAAAACAATGACATATAAGAAGTTTTTCAACTTTTCAACAACTTTGCTTTAAGCACTTAATCTCAGATAACCTTGCATTTCTTCTAATAGGACAAGTGTTACTTTTTTGTGGTTACTTTTAATTTTATTTACTGTAATTTTGTTTTTTCAGAGATAGCCTCAACTGAAACATGTTTGTGTTTTAACTGAACATAGATTGAAATTGAAATAATTAATGTGTCTTTTGTGCATCCTCATTAGCGTAAGGATTTGTATCAGTGTGCCAAAGGTTTATACTGTTAACTGGTAATCATGCGGGCCTATGGCTCTCAGAACATCTTGCAGAGTAACACAGAACAGGTAATGAATTCATTTTAATAAGGAGTAAATAAGACAATGCAATACTGTCACAAATAATACATAGCATTTTAATTTTTTTAAATAACATTTCAAAAAGGTGTTATTAGTAACTAAATTATAATTTCAAGTAGTATAGGCACCATCATAACATTTAATTTCAAATGACAAGCTTAGAGATGTTATATGGTACATTAAGGAATATATTTACTGATGACACTGTTGATGGATATATAAATCTTTTTTCAATTACTTTTTTCAATTACAAGCAAAGGGAATGTAATCCCAAACTTGGAAATGAGTGCTCAGGAGCAATATTGCAAGAAGTCTGCAGTGTAGATGGTGAAGAGGAACACAGCCAGAACCGTTCCCTGTGGGGTCCCCGTACTGCATACAACCCTGTCTGACACACAGCCCTTAGCTCTCACATACTGTGGTTAGTTGGTGAGGTAATCCAGTATCCATGATTTTTGTACAACAGCAGAAATATTATTATTAGCAGTATTACATATGACATAAAATTATGTCCCACTTTGTTTTTTGAGTAAAATTAAATTTATTAAGGTAGAAAAAAAAAATTAGTATATATATATATAAAAAAATATATTAAAAAAAAAAAAAAAAAAAAAAATATATATATATATATATATATATATATATATATATATATACATATATTTCTTTTTTTGCTTGATTTGAACACATCTTCACCTTTACACCCAGGCTGTAAGAAAATGATTTTCATTTTAGCTGTGCAGTGACTTAGATTCATCTGCAGATCAATCAGTTAGCATTTGAGTTCAGAGGACAAAAAGCTACAGAGGAGATTATTTATGTGTAGACAGGACAGCTGTCAGGCAGCAGGACAACAAACAGTCGCTATGTGTATTCTGTGCATCCAGCAGAACATGCTGCTTTGTCTGCGACACAGCTCTGGGAAAAAGGTTAATAAGGATATCTCCTCTTTACTGGAAAGACAGCACTGTCACTTTGCCTGCAAACAAGCCTCAAACAGGTCTTTGCCACATACAGTGCAGGAATATTTTAGAATATTAATTGCACACTTAGTATGCTGTTGTCATATGGCTTTTATTAGTATTCCATCAACTCAATGAGGTGTGAAAGGGCCAGATGCTGTGTCCTCAGCTATCCTATATATTCTTGTCTTTTGTCAGTTATTAGCGCAATGAGTGTCAGTCTGCTCATCACTTCAAATATCTGATGTCATATATTTATTAATCGGTGCAGTGAGTTAAAAATAATGGATAGCTATAGATATGTCTAAACTACAGTACATTGTCAAGGAGGTGATCTTTTTTGCCAGTCACAGTTAAAATGCAAACTCAGACAAAGAAAAGTTAATCAAGTTTCATCAAGGGATCAAAGATTACATTTGATTTTTAAATCTAATTATTCAGCTGTTTTGTTTTTGCAAGAGTTTACGATCATTTCATTGTTTATGGAATTGTTCACTAAAAAATGTATGTTGTGATGGAATGTAACAATAATTTCTGCAATTACTGGATAAAAATGCTTAATGAGATTCATGGAATAAACTGATTTAATGTTCCTTAGTTTAATCAATCTGATCTAATCTCAGCCTTTAGATAGATAATGGCGCTCCAACAGCCAGAAAATAGGGATTTTTTTCCTGAGTTACTACTCAGAGTTTAGTAATAGTTCCATGTCTAATTGAAAAAATAAAGGTCAGCTTTACAAGTCTTTAATTACTGAAAATTCTTTACACAATTATTTTAAGTATTGCAGTTTAGTTTTTAAGAATCCAGATTGTTTGGAAACATTAAGCCATTATGAACAGATGATCTGGGAAATGAACAGAGCTCCTATTCTTCTCTGTGTTGTATAGGTATTGACAGGGAAATATAAGTTTTCGTTAGCAAAGTATGAAATTTCCTGAGCCGAACTCCAGGCCTCGAGAGTCGGTGTCCTGTAGGTTTTAGATGTGTCCTTGATCCATCACAGCTGATTTAAATGGCTAAATGACCTCCTCAACATGTCTGAACGTTCTCCAGAGGCTGGTAATGAACTAATCATTTGATTCAGGTGTGTTGACCCAGGGTGACATCTGAAACCTGCAGGACACCGGTCCTCGAGGCCTGGAGTTCGACACCCCTGCTGTACAGTGTAGTAAGGAATGCTCAGACCTCTACATTGGATAAACCAAACAGCCACTTAATAAACAAATGGCACAACATTGAAGAGCCACCTCGATTGGACAAGACTCAATGGTCCATCTGCATCTTAAAGACAAAGGTCACTCTTTTGAGGATGCCTATCAAAATGCTATTGCCAAAAACACACAAAAAATAGGTTAGCACCATCACTGAATTTGTTACCAAAAAAAGAGAACTTTACATTAATACTCCACTTTTAAATACTTTGGAAGACTTTCTGCACTTGAGTCCAATATATCCCTTTGTTATCAAGTCACCAAAGCCTTGAAATATACTTTGTGAAACAGGGATTGTATTTTGTGGGAAGAAGCTAATTCTGTCTTAGACCAAGATCTGCCAGTAATACACTTAATAAATTCATGTTATTAATGATTAGAAAATATATATTTTATGGCCTTTGAATAATTCTATCCCTGGTTAGTGCACATTCATTCACATTTATGTTAGTTTATAAGTCATTTTCTATGTAATAACTGTGTGTGTTTGTGTTTTGACAGCTTGTTTTCCTGAGGTTGACAAACTGATGTTCTCCTATAAAAGTGACATTCATTTACAAGTTTACTTCACTTCTGCACCCTGGTGCTTAGTGATTTACCTCAGGGGAAGTGACTTTTACGACAACGTTGGAGGTGAGAGTCAATGAAGCACATGAGTGGAGGTCTTCAATAACATTATAACTCTTTTTTACTGCACTCCAGAGCTGTGAACTGGTGGCTGAGAGCCAGACAGAAGACACAGTACCTCCATTTCTCCTTCAGCACTGTCACTATCTCAGGAAAAAGTGATAACCATCAGCAGCACTTTCTTATCTGATGCCTTGCCTTGTTATATCCACACTTTAGTTTGTCTAAAATGAAAAAAACAAACAAAAAAACCCCCCTTAATGTTGGATTGTGATACTTTCTGGAATGAAACTAATATATGTGAACAAAGATCAAATAAAATGAGAAATAAAAAAGAAAGGAAGAAAAATATATCTCTGGATTAATTCTGTGCATATCACAATGACGAGCACTTTTCCTCCAGACCAATTATTTGGTCTTTTGTAGTGTGACTCTCTCATGTAAAGTGTAGCACTAAGTCCTGGTTGATCCTCTCCGTGTCCTGTTGTTTTTCCTTAAGAAACACACAAAAAAAACCCACCACAGACCTGACACAGGACCATCTGGCCCTTCAGTTGATCCATTCACTATCAATAGAAGGGTGGCTGTCACTCTTAAGGCAGGGAAACAGGGAACAAAGGCTGAGGTGTGTCAAATTACACAAGAACTGAACTGAAAATCAGTAGCAACAGGTGCTGCATTCCAAATGCATACCTCGGATGTTGTAACTCAGGAGTGACATCACCCCTAGGTTAGTGTATTTGAGTTAGTGCAAGGTTTGATTTACAAGCATAAGAAAAGGGCTGAATGGAGAAGAGCTTGGTGCGGGAGAGTTTTTTTTTTTTAGGAGAGTAGGGCCCTTTGCTCACAGCCAAGCTGCTGGTAGTGTATGCTAGTGGTAGTGTATGAACCGAACTGTACTGAACCAATGATGGCTAGAACTGGGGTGAGGCTGTCCCACATCTGCAGGGTGCATTCATGTTTTCTCTTGACCAAATAGCACTTTTTTCTCCCTGAGAAACAGCAATTGCTTACATCCTACAATGTCAATATGCAGTCGCTATGATGGATGCTGGCAACCAAGGTCTTTGGATTAACTAAAATGTCTCTGCCTGTTGTGGCAAATTTTCTCAGTTAAGGTAACAGGAGGAAAAGGTTCACTTCCATTCTCATATATTAACAATTTAATGGTCTAAAAAGCTTTGGGTTTGGTTTTTTTTAAATCATACATATAAGTAATTCATTCATGAGTATTTAATGATTACAGCTCACTTTACACTGCGAGCTTTTCAAAAATTTCTATCAGCATAATTTGAAAAATAGAAATGCCAGCACAGAATGTAATCTCTATAGTCCCTTTCACATCCATTTGGGAAACACAAACATACACAGTGTGACAGTTCATTAGAGTTTAGATTGGAATCTGTGGCAGTACTGCATGTAGCAGCTGTACTTTGTCCTCAGTAGGATTGGAGAGGATAAAAATTGAAACTGCTGCTTTTGAACAAGCAGGTTTTTAAGGCCTTTATTTATAAATGCTTTCAAACAAAGTGCTGAACAGCTATTTGAAGATAAAAAAAAAGATAAGTAAATAAAAGCAATATAGAAAAAAACAATACAATTTAAAAACTGATTACAATTTAAAAACTAATAGGTATAGAATTAAGACACATATGATGGGGTGAACAAGTGGGTCTTTAACTTAGCTTTAAAAACAGAGAATGCCTGCCTAATACCTTGAGGAAGGTTGTTCCATAAAAATGGGGCACGAAAAGAAAAAGCATAATCTCTCCAATAGTCTTTTTTCTAGCTTTAGGAACTTTTAGAAGGCCAGTATTCTGAGATTGGAGATCACAGGATGGAACATGGAGGTCAGGTCAGAGAGATATGAAGGCGCCAAACCATTTAAAGCCTTGTAGGTGAGCAACAGGACTGCTTGAACCTGACAAGGTTTGAACCTGACAAGGCAACCAGTAAAGAGATTTGAGTACTGGGGTAATGTGCTAAAATGCTAGCAGCTGCATTTTGCACCATCTGTAAACCTCTAAAACTGTTTTTGGTAACCCAGAAAGAAGAGCGTTACAATCATCAATGCCTGAAGACACAAATGCATGGACAAGAACCTCTGCAGTGTCAATTGATAAAACTCGTCTGATGATAAAAGGCAGTCTTTGTTGGTTGTTTTACATGAGACTTGAAGGACAGCACAAACCACTCACCCAAGTTCTTTACCTTGTCCCTGCAATTTATGATAGTCATTACTTGTCCCAGAATTTTCAAGGTGAATTTATGGGACAAGTAATGAATTTTTTTGTGGTCCAGTGACCATCAAATCTGTCTTATCAGAATTAAGAAGCAGGAAATGCTAAAAGCCCCTAACCGATAGACAAGCTTCGAATAAGCTAGGCCCCCCTGGCTGAACACTGATGGCTGACTCCATCTGCCTCAGAATTTGTACTATTACTCACAGCAGCCTCTCTACTAAACAAAAGGAGTTAGATATCTGCTCACTAACTGCACAAAGGTTTATTTTAAAGGGCTCTACCATATTTTCCCTATGGTTCATTTAAACCTTAAACAAAATATGAGCTTATCAATATTATACAAAAAAAGTAATGTTTGCAAGTAAAGGCAACTTAACATTACATTAACATTATCTTATTATTATCTGATTCTCATTGTTATTGTTGTTTTACTTGCCATTATAAGTTGGCAGTATCTATTTTTAAGTGTACATGTGAACAGTGTACACTGTATGTACATTATATTATATATATTATATTATATATTATTATTTAAGTGTAAACTTAGAGACAAAAAATGACAGACATTGCGCCACCCCTCCTCTGCACTGGTTCTGGAGACCACACTCCCACTCACATACCTCCAGTACCCAACTTATGCCAGTTAGCCAGACAGCCCCAAAAACTGCCTCGACTCTTTTTTGGTCTTGGGATATGGGCAGGCTGCAATGGTTGCTGTTTTCTCCATCTGTGCATGCACCGGCCTCCCAGGTAGTATCCCAAATATTGTAATTCCCTCTGTCCAATTGCACACTTCTTTGAGTTGCCTGTGAACCCTGCCTGCCTCAGGAATTCCAGTACCGCAGCCACCCGCTTCACAGGTTTCGCCTAGGTGTCACTAATGATGATGACAACATCATCCATAGGCAGCAGAATATGCAGTGTGTGCCAGTCTATGAGGCATTGGAAAGTGTCTGGGTCTACTAACAAGCCAAACTGAAGTGTGACAAATTGGTACAACCCAGCCAGAGTGGAGAAGGACATTTTTTTCTTAGACTCTCGAGACAAGTAAGACTGCCAGTAGCCCTATGTCCTGTGTCTTTCTTCTCCACAAAAACTATGGGGCTACACCAAGTGCTGTGTAACTCTTCTAACACCCCCATCTCAAGCATAGCAGTCAATTCCCACTCTCACAGTTGTGTGACAGAGAACAGAGAACACACATGCAAAACGCTGGTGCATTGCAGCAAGATCTGTGCTCTGGCCAGCAAAAAAAGTAATCAGTAACTAATTACTGATTACTTTCCCAAAAAGGTAATCCCATTACTTTACTGATTACTTATTTTCAAAAGTAATTAGTTACTTAGTTACTTTAAAAAAATGATTTACAACCTCAATAGGTAATAAAGCGATAGATCTTTCAGCCCAATTCTACTTTTTCTGCATAATCCATCATATAAAATGTAATCAAATGAAAAGGTCTCTTTTTGAAACTAGTTTTATTAGTTTTAATCTTTTAACATCAAGCAAAAATTAAATTATATGCAGCATTCTCTGACTGGAAGAAATTTGTTTAACATTTAAACCTATTTTCTGCACATTCCAGCGCATAAAATAAAATAGTTTTTTGTGTTTACACTCACTCTTGCAAATAGATGCAAGTAAAACACAGCAGAAAATAAATAAAATCAAAGACTCAACGGTCCCATTGCTCTATTTTCACCTGTATAGCAGGAATGAGGCAGGCGGGGGTTTGCCCTGGTGCAGGTGTGCGGCAGCGGTCAGTGGAAGGATACGACAGTTTCTGTGTGAATTTCACATTCCCGTGGCAGCGTACTGTCAGTGCTTGCTCGGACGTTTAGGGTTTTATTTTATCAATTATTTGGCATTATTGCAGGCAAACCAGCCTATGAAATGGATGAAACATCATGACTGGGTTCCAACGCTACACAAGGGACCTGCTTCAAACATACCACCATGCCAATCAGATTACTTCTTCCATGTGAGGGTGAAGAGGTGACCCTTCTGGATAAGATGGTGAAGGTTTGCTGCGTTTGTTGAACAGTGTGGTAGTAAAACCAGGGAAAAATGAAACTTGCTCCTGTTAAATATTCTTAAGTCTTTTGCTGTATAAATAGCGGTATTTTTTTTTTTTCAAAAGATACAGTAAATAAAGTAATGTTAGTAGTGGGTGATAGTGATGGGATTTCCGGCTCTTTTTAGAGAACCGGCTCTTTCGGCTCGACTCACTAAAAAGAGCTCCGGCTCTTCGGCTCCGAACCGGCTCTTCAGGTTGTTTTGTTGCTTTAATTAATTTATTATTAACAATAATATAAAATTATGCACAAAATGAAATTACTAATGTAAAAAAAGTGGTTTTATTTATATATGTTTATATATAAATATATACAGTGGCCCCTAGAGACAAAACACGTACAAACTCCAAAAAGCACGTACAAACTCCAAAACACATTTCCAGCGTTAACTGAACTTCCAAAACAGAGCTACCTAGATCACTTAAATTACACAATTGAAAGCATATGTGTATTGTTTGTGTATTTATACACAAGCACTCATATATATTCAAATAATTTAAAAAAATTGTTCATTTACCTGTTACTACCACACACCAAATCCGGTCGTTGGTACTTGCTGGCTTGTGTATCCTCTAGGTAACAAAAGCTCAACACTTCTGGAGCACTTCTGTTGTCTTTTGTACATGTTTTGGAGTTTGTACGTGCTTCAGGGTTCATACGTGATTTGAAGTTTGTATGTGCTTTGTCTCTCAGGGCCACCGTAAATATACTTTTATTTATTCACTCCACATAAAATGTAATAAATAAATCATATAATACAAAAACCAACTATTCACATTTCAACTTTTAACTATTTAAATTTTCAGCTTTTTCCTTTTACAAATTTAAAGTGAAACAACACAAAACACTGCAAACCACAACACAATTAAATATAAATTATAATATGAAAACAAAAAGAACATGCACATTCTCTGTCATATGGGCCTGCATGAATAAACTTTCTGAATCCTTTATCATCTGCAACTGAAAATAGTTGTGTGACGATGTTGTTCCTGGCTCTTTCTCTGTCTCTCCCTCCCGCTCTGTTCCTGTGCTACTGCGAGTGTAACTACCGCCCCTCCCCCCTCTGCCCAGTGCAAAGCACAAGGCTCGCATGCAGAATGAAGCGGAAAAAAAGAGCGAGAGAGTGGGTGAGAGAAGGAAAAAAAAACCCACGGCTCGCGACGTTCATGTCAAAGACCCGGCTCTAAGAGCCATTTCGTTCGCGACCAACACATCACTAGTGGGTGATATCATGTAAACACTGTCATGATTTGGTGTAAACATTTTGTCATTTGTAAACTATAAATGACATGGATTCTACATTGTAACTGATGTGATGTTCTATAAAGTGGTTTTAATTAAAAAAAAAAAAAAAAGGCAAAAATTAGTTTGTTTCTTTATTCAACTTTTGAACAGTGGTACTCAGTCAGTACATATTCAGTAAATGCAAATTATTTACATGGCAGTGCACTACAGGCATAAATCTAGACCCCTAGATAAAACATTATGGCAGACCTTCCCAAAGTGTGGGGCCCGCCCCCTGGGGTGGGGCAGAGCCATTGCAGGGGGGACCTGGCATGAAAAGGGGAAAAAAACCAAAAACAACGCTTGGACACTGTTAGCATGGGGCACCTACACAAACGCAAAGCAGGAGATGAAGCATAGCTGAATATGTTTCCAAACCAACATCATTCTAATCCAAAGACTAGAAAATATGGTGAAGCATATCTTCCCTTTGGTTTCACCTGCTCAAGTGCCGAGGTAGGTCTCCCCTGCAGAATTGGTTTTCCCTTTGTCGGGAGCAGCGCTGGGCTCTCCAAATCATGGACAAACAGTATCCCACATTCTTGATTTTTAGTTCACAAACACTTGTTGTAATGACTAACTACTCCTGACATTTTGGAGATGTTAGCTCTTTATACAGTAAAGTTACAGTGGGATACAAATAACAGCAGGCTGATCCTGCCACAATTTGTTCCCCCTGTTTAAATCACGGACAAACAGTATCCCACAGCTGTTTATGTTTTTAAACCCATTTTGCACATAGACGCATTTTTTTTTGAAAAATGTATTGATAGCAATGTTGAATATTATACACAGGAAAAAAAAACTACACGTAAAATAATTACACCATGACGCCTCTGCCTTTCTAAATGGAGGGACAGTAACTGCGTGTGTATGTGTAAGCATGTAAAACCTGAAGATAGAGACAAAATACTGTTGATCTGACTATCTGCCAGTCTGCAATTCATCTCATGTAAGCAATAACATGGCGCACAGCTGACGTGAAAAAAGGCACATACCTTTAAAGTTGCGTGACGAACTCTGTATTCCTCGTCCACACGTAAACGCAAAAAATGAGTTTCAAAAAATCTCAGTTTTCTGTGATTCGAAACGCTGTTTACGTGTGGACGAAACAGCTGCGTTTTCAAAAATACCCGTGTAGGTGCGGACGTAGCGTAAAAGAGTTAGTAGTTTATTTTCTTACTACCTGCAGATTACTTGTATTTGCTTAATTGTTTACTAAATGTTTGAGGTGTGAAATAAACTGCAACTGAGCAAAATATGGGTGTGTGTGGTTGGAGGATGTGTTACTGCGTGCATGTGTGTGCTCGCGTGCGTGGGGGGGGGCGCAAACATTTTTCTGTAAAACAAAGGGGGGCCCAGCGAAAAAAGTTTGGGAACCACTGCATTATGGCATTATAGCAGTGACAACTCCTCCACAGTAGCAGGTGGGATTTTTCTTTTACCTTTCAATATGGATGGTCTGTTTATGTTTTGATCAAGAGCCTTTTTTTGGGCAGCTGAAGAGGAGAAGTCTATCTTATGGCCAACCTCTGGCTGTATCTTGGTCACATTACCCAGCAAAACACAGTATGCAGGTTCATCTGTAACAGTCCTTGTGCCACGGATCTGCACTGTTGCTTCTACTTTAAACAGAAAAGCAGGGACATGGCTGCAGGTCTCCGCAACTCCGGCCATACAGGTGCAGCGGGCGGCTTCAATCTTCCCTGTGATGCTCACAGTGACCCATGGCTGCAATGCTGGTTCATTCAGTCTTTGACAGTGCAGTACCTGAAACACACACAGACAAAGTTAATTTAAAGACAAGAACTATGAAGCAAGGCCGACATAAATATGTTTTATCTACTTTATCATAAATGTAACAAAGTGTTTAGAAAGTTAGCACATACATGTAATTTTTCATTTTTTTATGCATCATCTATAGAACGCTGCAGGTTATAGTGTAAATCTGCCTGTTCTCTCTCAGAAACCTGCCTGCAGAAAATGAACCTAAAGTATGTAATGTAAGGATGTCATCACTTTAGAGATGGAGAAAGCATAAAGTGAAAATTATGAATCACTTAATATGATCAGGAGATTCTGCAGGTCATTAATCAATGTATAAAATTAAAATAAAATGTATTTTTAGTGACACAAGATACAAACATGGAAGCAAGATGTATAATTAGAATTATCTATAATAAATATGAATCAATTATTGCAATTTCTTTAACCATAAAGAATAACTAAATCCTTCAGGACAATGTCACATCAATGCACTGAACTCTCTAACAGAGCCTCCACATGTTCTCACTGTATTTTCCCCCTCATGAATGAATTTATGCTTGTACTAATCTGAATGTTTGGAGGGAAATTAAACGCATTTCACTCGCAGTACTCAAGCTGACTTACCTTTTGTTTGAATGACGACTTGTACGCACTGACTCCACAGACAAGGTACGAAAATATGTCACTGTGCTCCCACAATACATTGCGGCGTGATGTCAACTCCAAAGCCCTATTATCCATCGTTGATCTGCACACAGCTGTTGCCACGAACGTCGCACTCGCTTACGTCATTGTCATGAGACACTCGGGAAAAAAAATCACGGTTTTAGTAACGCAGTAACGCAGCGTGCTTACGGGAAAGTAACAGTAATCAAATTACCTTTTTTTCAATAGTAATCCCTTAGTTTACTCGTTACTCGAAAAAAGTAATCAGATTACGCGTTACTGCCCATCTCTGCTGGCCAGTATAAAATGGTTATCATAATGGAGGGAGGTGGGAACAGTGGAATTTGGTACCTCTGGTCCCAACTCATCCAGCTCCTAAACCTGGCTAACCAGAGAAGCAGTTTCGCCTCCCTCCATACTTTGAAATGACTGAGGTGATATACCTTTGTGGCTCCCCCCAGTCCGACTGCAGCATTTCATAGTCAACGTCCCCCACTCGCCACATGACCATAAAGGGTCCTTGCCACCCGGTGAGTAACTTTGAGCTGAGTAAAGGGAGCAACAGAAGCACTTTGTCTCCTGGTGAAAATTGTTTGCGCCTAGCCTCTCTGTCGTGCAGGCACTGCTGATGTTCCTGGGACTGAAACAAATTTTCCTGTGAAAGCCTCCCAACATATGTAGCTTTGCTCTCACTTCTAGATCGTATTTACATTTATTTTACTAGGCTAGGACCTTCCTCCCAGTTTTCTCTAAAGAGGTCCAACATGCCATACGGCTTCTGACAAAACAGTAACTCAAAGGAAGAAAATGGGTGTGTTTTTCTTCCATGCAAGTGTTATGACTTGCTATATACACAAAATGCAGGACTATCAGTGCTAGATGTAACCATAAATTTTCATCACTTGGTCAAAGGCTGAGTGTTGATTGTTGTCCTGAGACTGCTACAGTGAAAAATCTTCGAAGGAGTGAATGGTCAGGCCTGAGGAGAGTTAGATTCAGCCCCTTACTTTCAGTAAAAGGAACTCTTAATGCTTCAGCATACTAAGGCATTCTGGCCCCTTCCTCTTCTATCATGACTGTAGACCAGTGCACATCCAGGTTCATAAAGACCTGGAAGGGTGAGTTCAATGTGGAAAAACTTGACTGGCCTGTACAGTGTCCTGAAGTCAACCCAATAGGAGACCTTGGGATTAATTAGAGTGGAGAATACGAGCGAGGCCTTTTTGTCCAGTTCAATTCAATTTTATTTATATAGCACCAAATCACAACATTTGTTGCCTCAAGGTGCTTTATATTGTAAGGTAAAGACCCTACAATAATGGAAAGAAAACAGAGAAGACCCTAACAATCATATGACCCCTTATGAGCAAGAGCTTTGATGACAGTGGGAAGGAAAAACTCCCTTTTAACAGGAAGAAACCTCCAGTAGAACCGTGACCAGTTTGAGTGAGCATCAGTGTCTCACCTCACAAATGTGCTTTTGAAAGAATGGTCAAAAAAATCACCATAAACGCACTCCTAAACATTGGAGAAAGCCTTCCTAGAAAAGTTGAAGTTGATTTAGCTGAAAAGGGTCAGCCAGCATCATACTAACCCCTATGGATTAAGAATGAGATGTTACTCAAATTCATATGCGTGTGAAGGCGGAGGAGGGAATGCTTTTGGCAATAATCTCCAAACTGAAATAAAACTTGTTTTTAAACAAGCCAACTTTTCTTTAAAACATGAACATTTTTGTAATCTAAGCTCATATGACATACAAGAAGATATCTTGGCATGAAATAGCGGCCAACTGCTTAGATTTGCTTGTTGGCACTTTGTTCTAAATGATGGCCTGATGTTAGCAGTGTGTAGTGATACCATGTATGAGTTTAAATTACTGATTGATGCCACAAACTTATCAGGACATCGTTTACTAAGGACACAGAAAAGTGAGCCTATTGACTTCTATGTAACCTAACTTCTGCTTTGGCTTCACTTTTCAAGCCATGTTAATCATTTATATTTTCTATGGTCTTCACCATAAAAAGGAGTAAAATATGAGGAGAAAAAATTACCAAAGCAATTTACATTTTTTGAGTAATGGCTCTATAGGGCTCCATTGATTCTGGAGGATCTGGCAAGTACCTGATATAAAACCACAATTGTACGCCGCCAATCACCCTGCTGGATGTATGGAAGTATTTTTCATTCTCATTCATTTTAATTAGAAGTTCTCTGCCAGTACTTTGATTAAATTTATTTGTGCTAACACATCATCACCTCATAACAGTTAATGTCCATAAAATTGGCTACAACAGTACAACTTTTGTTTGTTCAAAGCAAAATTTCAATTGGGGAAGATATTCCAAACTCACAACTACTTAGACTTATTGAGGGTGAAGAGCCACTTGGAATCCTTTTGAAGTCTACCACATGGGGTGTGTGTGCAGTTAGTGCAATGTAGTGTAAAGCAGATGGATCTACATGATCACAAAAAATTGGCAAGCACATAGGCCCTCATACTTATGTCAGATCCAGCTATAGTTAGTGGTTCTTATGTCATGTTCTCAATATGGCACCTTTTATATTTAACAGAAAGAATCAGTGGCCTTTTTTGTTTATTTAATGCAAATGTAGCTCTGCATTACTGCAGGGTGACCCTGATGGTCACAATGAAACACGGCTCTGGCATGACACCAAATGCATCACATTTAGATGTTAATAGCTATTGGGTAAATTATTGCAATTTATAGCTATTGCCATTTATGGCTCTGCCACAGAGGAGGAGATCCAATTTTAGTTGTGTTCTTGATTGTGAGGTCAGTGACTTTTTCATGCAGGCTGCAAGTTATTTCCATCAGTGTCATGGTAATCAAATTATACCAGCATGATTGTTATGAGTAAATCTACATTACTAAGCATAATTTTTACCGCACTGACATCCTGTTCAGTGCACGTTCCTTGTTTCAGCTCTTCCCATTGTTATCCTACATCTGTTTGCAGAGATGAGATGGGAAATTGCAGGAAATTAACGGTGGATCCAGAGTACAGAGTTCACTATTAACCTTGAGGGAACCCATTCTGAACGAGGTACAGTGACATCAGAAGGGATAGATGTTCATGCAGATTAAACTGTCGCAATCACCACAGTTGCATAATAGCTTCACAAACAACAACAGGCCTTATTATTCAGCCTTCCACCACTGTGGATAATGAACAAGAAGCAAATTATGAGTATTAAAACATTCTTATCCTATAAAAATCAGCTTATCCTAGAAAAAAAAAAAGATTTGTTCTTGATGGTTCAAAGACTGTTTGGGGGTTTCAGATAGACCTGAGTCAGATACCTGACTTTTGATCATGGTTGATTGAAATGCATGGGCTAAATAAGCAGTATAGGTGAGGTCTCAACTACTAATTTAATCAAAATCATTCAATCAATAATATTCCTCACTGAGCAAACATGAAAAAAATTGGCAAACATACATGGAACACAGCACGTAAGGCAAAGTTAGTGGTTGAGTTCATACAGTTCTAACGAGCTTAGAAGTCAGTATTTGACCACTCTAATTCTAGTATAGTATAGACAATAACATACAGTCTAAACATATATATTTATTCTAGCATAGTATAGACACTCTTTCTTGTAGTTTCTTTAAGTAGTCGTTCTCCAGGTTGCTTGAAGGACATCCCAAAGCAGCTTCTGGATGTTGGCAGCCCTTTGTCTCATTCTCTGCACTCTGCATGTTGAGGTTTGGGTTCTGGAGCCACTTGAACCACCTTAGACACATGTGCAGTTAGTACAATGTAAAGTCTCTGCAGATGGTTCTGCAGGATCACAGTAAACACAGTTCATGACTGAGAGTGATCCATTGTGTGTTTTTCTATCAGTATGCTGTTACTGAATTGATAGGGTGTTTGGGATCATTGTCATGCTGGAAAAAAAACTGTTGTCAATCAAATGGTTTCTAGATACTTTCATTCAGCAAAGTGGAAAAGTCTTAAGGCGCTTGTTTTTTTTCCCCATTTTGTCAGAAAAAATTGGAATTTATTGAAGCACGTACAAATATCAATGAAAATATACAAGTCGAAACAGAGGTTGTAAAATTCGAACATACTTGATAGTCAACATTTGATGTAAACACCGTTTTTCTTCAACAGCTTGGAATCTCTTTAGCAAAGAGCAAAGCTTCAGCTCTCAGCGGGAACAGGAGGAGACTGGGATGGCTCACCCGAGCTACCAGCAGATGCTGATACAGACGGCTCCCCAGAGCTTCCAGCAGAGACAAGTGGCTGGGATGACTCAGCTGAGCTCTAGTGATGGGATTTCCGGCTCTTTTTAGAGAACCGGCTCTTTTAGCTCGGCTCCCAACCAGCTCTTCAGGTTGTTTTGTTGCTTTAATTAATTAATTATCAACAATATTGGTCTATCTGTAAATGCTGTAAGTTGGTTTTCAAATTACTTGTCAGCAAGAAAACAGTGTGTCCATGCTGCTGGGTCTTCTTCCTCTTTTCTCCCAGTATCCAAAGGAGTTCCGCAGGGCTCCATATTAGGGCCATTGCTATTTTCTCTTTACATAAACAACCTTTGTGATAATTTGTCAAATGTAGCATTTCATCTTTATGCAGATGATACAATTATTTATTGTTCATCCCCTTCAGTAGCACAAACCCTGCAATTTCTCCAGTCTGCCTTTGATGTCGTTCAGTCCCATTTAACTCAACTTAAGTTGGTGTTAAATCCAGAGAAATCCAAGTTCATGTTATTCTCAAATGGCAAAGAGTTGTTAGCTACGTCTCCTAAGATTAAAACAATTCAAGGAACTGAAATTGAAATGGTCACAATCTTACAAGTATCAAGGGATCATTATAGATCAGAATTTGTCATTTAAGACTCACATTCAAAGGCTTGTGTCGAAGTTAAAACTAAAACTAGGTTACTTTTTTAGAAACCAATCCTGTTTCTCCCTCCAAGTGAGAAAACATTTGGTGCAACCTTTTTACCTTTATTGGATTATGGTGACCTGCTTTTTATGAATGCACCTGCTCACTACCTAAAGAGGTTGGATACTGTGTACCATTGTGCTTTACGTTTTATTACTGGCTATGGAAATCGTGTACATCATTGTTCTTTGTATGCTGCTGCTAAATGTCCATCTTTGCATATTCGCAGACTCTCCCATTGGTTGATCTTTATCTATAAATCTCTCCTTGGGCTGGTTCCATCTTATTTATGTGTTTACATGTGTAAAAACCACAACCAATACAGCCTTCGTTCGCACAATATCATACAATTGATTGTCCCAAAAATCAGAACAGAATTGGGGAAAAAGGCTTTTAAATACGCTGCCCCTGCTTCCTGGAATAATCTGTAGAAGGAACTGAAATTATCAGAATTGGTTACCTTGGGAGAGTTTAAGTCTGTCTTAAAGGAACGAGAGAACAACTCTTTTACTCAGTGTGATTGTTTTTAATGTACTCTTAATTTGATCTGTTATTGTATATTTTACACATGTTGGTATGGGATATTGTATTTGTTTTAAATGTTATATACCTATGTGGTATGTGACTTTTGTTGCCATGATGCCAGGTCTCTCTTGGAAATGAGATTTTTAATCTCAATGAGATTTTTTACCTGGATAAATAAAGGACTAATAAAAACAACAATATAAAATTATGCACAAAAGGAATTAGTAATGTAAAAAAACGTGGTTGTCTTTATGTATGTTTATATATAAATATTTTTGGGAGCCCCTAGAGACGAAACACGTACAAACTCCAAAGCACTTAGAAATTCCAAAGCACGTACAAACTCCAAAACACATTTCTAGCGTTAACTGAACTTCCAAAACAGAACTACCTAGATCACTTAAATTACACAATTGAATATATATGTCTATTGTTTTTGTATTAATACACAAACACTTCCGTTGTGTTTTGGCTTTTGTACGTGTTTTGGAGGTTTCACGTGCTTTGGTGTTTTGGAGTTTGGACGTGCTTTGTCTCTAGGGGCCACTGTAAATATACTTTTATTTATTCACGCCACATAAATTTTCAGCGTTTTCCTTTTAAACAAATTTAAAGTGAAACAACACAAAACACTACAAACCACAACACAATAAAATATAAATTAAAATATGGAGAAAAAAAGAAAAGAAAAAAAAAAAGAATGTCCAGATCTTTAATTAAGGGAAAGGTTGGCATTTAGAAATATTAATATCACACTCAACTGACTGCGTTTTATCTTCTCATTGCACTGATGGGTGGACAGGTCTTAGGTGCCTGTGCATGTTGTCTGTGGAGCAGGCTCTATATGATATCCTTTTCTTGCAGACTCTACACTCTGCCTTTGTTTTGTCAATAACATTGAAATGGTTCCAGACTTTGCTTCTTTTCTTGGTGTCACTCATTTTCTTTACTGTACCTTTCCAACGTGACGGTGTTGTCTCTTGTTGTTGGTCCCGGCTCTCTTTCTTTCCCTCTCCCTCCTGCTCTTGTCGTGTGCTACTGCTGTTGCGAGTGTAACTAGCTGAGGGGGGAGGGGCAGTGTTGCCAACTCCTCAGTATGGAAAATCGCTATTGGTCGTCCTAAAAGTCGCTAGAAGTCACTAAATGACGTCCTAAATGCATTTAGAGTTTATTTAGAAATTTTAGCAATTATTGTTTTTTTTAATGTCACAATTCCAACCCTGCTCCTTTACCCGGGCTTGGACCGGAAAAAGTGACCCGAAATTGGCACTCTGGTGGAGTTACTTTGTGTGTGTGTGTGTTTATAAGTAGTTTTAAACCTTGTGATCCACAAAACAGCATAAGAGTAAAAGAAGAACTGACTAGTGATGGTAAATTTGATTCTTTTTACTGAATTGAGTTTTAATGAGTCACTCACCAAAGTGAATCGGGTTTTTTGAGTCATTTGATTCACTGAGTCAGTTGACCAGAGAGTGCAAAAAATGTACATTTTCACTCAAACTTAATTTGTTTCTCTTTTCATGTAAATCCTACTGCTAAGATGAGTGATTCTAAAAGAAAAAAAACTATTTTATAGAGCAAAAAAGAGCAAAAACATTTCTAAAATTAAGCAATTTCCTATCAAAATTGCTTAATAGACATTTATTTTGTTTATTTTTATTTTATTAGTATTTTCCTTAAATGTGTCAAATATATATTTTCTCATCTAAATGTCCACTGAGCTGTGAGCCAGGGGGCGGTAATGCGCCAACCAAGAAGAAGAAGAAGCTGTGAGCACAGGAGGGAGGGGGTGAGCGAGTGCTGAGTGATTCGCTTATGCTTACGATTCAGCACAGGAGGGAGGGGGTTAGTGAGTCCTGAGTGATTCGCTTACCCTACGATTCAGCACAGGAAGGGAGGGGGTGAGTAGCTCAAATGTGCTGTTAGCATGTTAGCAGAGCGATGCTACTGTGAACCGAGGAGCTATTGTCTTGATGTGAGCTTCTACTCAGGGTTTTTTCTTCCAGTTCAGAGCAGAATTTTTTTTGTTAAGATACTAAATGTTGTGTTTTTCTCCACAATTTTAATTATAAGCTAGATATATTGCTGCTAACAGCAACAGGGATGAGTCAGTGAGTCAGTTGGGCTTGTGAATCATGATTCATGAGTCAGTAAAGTGATTCTCGAGTATTGAACGATTCGTTCATGATTCGCGCATCACTAGAACTGACTGCGTTACAGTCAGTGCGGGAGCAGCGGCTTCACTCATGCGCGATTTATTTGCAGTTTGGACGCATAGGTGTGAACATCTCCTGCCCTGATAGCAGCTGGGGGAGGACTATCCTCCACCCGCTTTGGAACGGGCGAGGTGCCCACAGCAGCACCCGCTGCTTGTTGAGAGTAAAAGCGATATGCGCTTTCACGTCAAAAAGTCGTCACAAATAAGTCTCCAATAACACCAGAAAAAGTCGCCAGATTTGTTGCTAGTCTTTCTTTTTAGAAAAAAAGTCGCTAAGGGGGTCTGAAAACTCGCTAAATATAGTGACAAAGTCGCTAAGTTGGCAACACTGGGGTGACTTGCAGCGTCAGAAAGAGAGGGCAAGAGAAATAAAAAGGCTCGCATCGTTCACTTTAACCCTTTAAAGCCGGTCGGAGCGGACACACTCCATTTTGCGTAACTATTTTTAAAACCCGGTAGCACTGCAACCACGTAAGCTAGCGCAATAATTTTTTTTGCATATGAAACCGGAGGAGTTGTACTTACATCTTATGCCATCAGCTTGTCCTAGGTCACGGTTTCCTTCCACATATAGCTTTGCAAAAACTGCATAAAAAGCACTTGCAGCAACAAAAACATAATATTCCAGAAACACGCTTTGCCGATCCGATCAGCTGTTCATAACACTTCCTACGTCCATCAGCGTGAACTATCGCATGTCCGCCATTACCTGCCCGAAACCGGAAGTGATGTCATTTTGCGGAAATGTAGTTTTTTACCATCGGGGCCTTATGAGCTTATACTGGTGTTTTTAAAAGTTATGTTTGACTTTATGACTTTCTGTGTCGTTTCTGGGATGCTTAGGACTCATATTGCACTGCTGGAAATAGTTTATTTTGATGCATATGCGGTTTTTTTGCAAATTTGCATTATAATATTTATTTTCGTTTTTCCTGCAGTATATGAAAATTGGTGTATTTCAAAAATAAAACTATGAAGACACTTAAAATAAATTTCCTGTGGTGGGAAACTAGTTTGTCCAACTTTTTTGTATTTACAGTTTTGAGGGACAAGCCTCTTAAATTTCTCTAACTAGAAATATATGTTAAAAAAACAAAAACGATTTTCAATTTTTTTGTAGTTTATTGCACTTTTTTGCAATTTATGTAATTACTATGCACTTAATGCAGACATATTATTAAAATTTGGGCTATAATGGTTGTATTGATGTATATCAACTTGAAATGCTCCCAAAAATGGCACTACAGCATGTAAAAATATAATATAAGCTCTGGCGGACTTGGTTCTATGGTAGGTCTTAAAGGGTTAAAGATCCGGCTCTAAGAGCCATTTCGTTCGCGACCGACCCATCACTACTGAGCTCTCAGCTGACAATGCTGCAGGAGGTCGGGTTGGCTTGCCTAATGTCCCAGCAGATGACGTAGGAGGCTGGGTTGGCTCAGCATTCTGACAAAACAGTCTTAGTAATTATTATTCCAGGCTCAGGAGGTGTGGGAGAAAAACAGTATTTTTCGAACACAGGCCCAAAAACAGGAAACACAGTCTCTGAAGGAATAATCCTGGGAAGAGGTTTGTTAGAAGGTGGAGTATGAGTATGGTGGAGTAAAGTCCAATATTAGCAGATGTAAGGAGTCCAGTAACCAGAGGAGGCCAGAGATCAGGCGATGAAGCCTGTGAGCGATTGCTTTCTGGTACTCCCAATTGGGCCTTTACAGCCACTGCTCACATTACTTTTGCACCATGAAAACCATATCCTCCTGGAGCTCATCCGAATGAGTAAGTACTGCTGGGACCATGTTGTGGTCGCATCGTTCTGTCATGTTTAGTGCTTTGGCAGACAGGAGTAGGACCCATATGCAGGACTCTAAACCAAGGAGTGAACTCAGGGAGGCAGCTTTATTATGCTGTAAAAACTGGAACACTAAGTACAAGAAACAAAACCAAAACTAGGAAACTGGGAAACTAGTAATAGGAAATAGGAGCGTGGAGGAAACACACAGCTACCAGGAACACGAGGTGCACAGAGCAAAGACACAGCAACATTGGACAACACAACAACAGGCAGAGGAAACCAAAGAGCTTAAATACACAGGGGAGTACTGAGGGAAAAGCAGAAACACATGGGGAACACAGCTGGGAGAGATCACACACAACGAGACAAGGACCAAGCAAAACTGAATACACTGAACACAGGACAGGGAACTATATATATATATATATATATATATATATATATATATATATATATATAAAACAGGAAACACGCAGACAGAAACTCAGACTCAAGACATGCGAGCCTAACACAGTGACTGGGGAGATGTATGAATAACCATGGAGACAGAACTTAACATGCACGAGAGACAAGAAAGGCTACACATGGAGGCACGAAAAGGGCAAAAAGACTAAAAGAAACAAGAAACTCAGAACTAGAAATACAAGTAACTAAACTAGGAAAAACATGGAAACGGAACCATAAACAATTCTAAATCACAGAGGATAATTTAAACCTGATATTGCATAAACACTGGGTCTGTGACCCAGTGCCATGACAAGGTCTTTTGACGTCATGAAGGACTTTCGAAAGCTCTTCAATGGATGTTGGCTTAAACAAAAAACAAATATTATTTTAGAATATATTAAATATTACAATAAAGTCACAAGAAAGAAAGAAGCAAAATAGACTCCTAATTCCACTTGTAAACATATACAGAATTATTGAAATCTGATATGATTGGAGAAAATAAAATCATGCAAGTAAAGAGAGAGAGAGTTCTTTGGATTACAACTGACATGTATCAATAAGAAGAGTGATTTGCTGTCCATTTTCTTTTCTTTCTGTTTTATTGTTTAATAATTTGAAAGTACTAATAATAAAGGTGTTGTTTGGAAACAAGAGTCCAGGTGCTAAAGTGGCTGACTGTGAGCCAGTGTTATCACCAGGACCTGTGGGGAAAGGTTAGTACTGCGCAGGTTCAGCATGATGTCTGCATGTGCTGAGGTTGGGGGAATTTCCTGAAACTGAACAGGGTGGCCCTGTCTGTGCAAGCCCTGGCTCCTCAAGCTCACCATTTGTGATAATTAAATTTTCAGAGAGCAGATTTTGTCTTTCTGACACATCAAGGGGAAGCTGTGAAAATACCATTTTCCCAGCGAAGACATCTGAGGGGGGAAAAGCAGCAGAAACAAATGTGTTTCATCAGGGGAGAGACAGCCTGAAAGGCTATTCAAAACAATCCCATTTGCAGGAGATTTCCATTATCACATCTGTGATGGAGGACACCAGCAGGGGAGAGAAGATCACAAAATAAATCTCATCTAAAGTAATAAATGTGGTCTGCAAAAATGCTGACTTTTAAAGAGTCGGTCTGTTTTTTTAATCTGTGGTTAGCTGGCTAGTAGTACTTATGAATACATTTGAGATGCAGATCTGTTGACATGAAGCAACAATTGGTCTTTATTAACATTTTTAATTAAAAAAATGGAACTGAAACTTTGATTTCTATGTGATCAATTTAAAATGGAATCACTCCATCACTGATAATACCAGGTAAACTTCTGACATGTTTAGAATATGGCAGCAGCAGAGAGTGGGATTGTTTAATGATTCATGGCGGTGGTGACTGAGGAACTGAGCGATTTTGCTGATTGGATTCAGACAGGTACCCTTGGAGTGCATGGGAAGGAGAGAGCATAAGGGGAATGCATTAATTTTCTATTGATCATAGTCACGTTACTATCAGCTGATGCAAACAAAAAGGTCGCAGTCACTCCCTGAGAAGAACTCCCACACTGAGAGAAAATGTGCATGAGTGCAAATTTAAAAAAATATAAAGTCCACCAATAAAACTACATCAGAATTTAAATTATAATTAGTTTAATGTCAAGCCATTAGGCACTTTTTTTGTTTTTGTTCTTTGCCACTCACTAGCATAATTATAAAGAACAAAAAATTACTGTATACTGTATAAACAATATGTTTTGGAAGTTAAAATAAAACAGGATTTCCTATGAATCCAAAATACATCAGGTGTAGCACATCATATTACTTGAGGGACATCACTTGCATGTTATGTTTATCAAATGACAAATATAAATGATCCCCCAGTGTTCAATTGCTTCATAGAAACTACCCTCCAGTGAAATTGTGGTAATCCACAGGGACACTGACAGCTGTTGAGGGAACACCAAAAACTAGCTGGTTCTTTAAAATGATCGACTGTAAACTCACAGCACTTTCAAAAGGTCCACTTTAGTCAAAACAGAATTTATGTTCTGTCAAGAGTAATCCATATTTGGCTGTTCGGCTCAACTCTAGATGCTCCCTGTCCATCCCAGATATTGGATCAGTGGCAACAGAAACATTAATTGAAACTTCAGCCACAAACTCCCTTTCATGTTATTTGTTATTAGATTTACTGTTCTTTCCCTTTTCTACTAACTTGCCTTGAAGTTCCAAGTGCAGCGGTGTGCTCTGCCTTTGGGCAGAGTCAAAGGAGCTTGCAAAGAAAAGCGTCTGGACTTCTTTAAGTTTACTTGAAGACGTTTCACCTCTCATCCGAGAAGCTTCTTCAGTTCTAAGGTCAAATGGTGGAGAGTCCCAGATATAAACCTAGTGGGAGTATCCCCCCACAGAGGGACAAAAGGACCCCCTGATGATCTTCTAATCGCCTGAGCCAAGGTGTGAAACTGGGTGTGGGTCCCAATCAGCCAGAGTTTCGGGTGTGTTCATTGTGAAACCTGGCCCCACCTTATCATGCGAATTCCTGAGGTCAGATGGCCCAGGATGTGAGTGGGCGTTAAGGCGTCTGGGAAGGGATCTCAAAACTGGATTATAAATGGCAGAGAGTTGGTGTCGTAAACCCCCGCCTCTGTTCAAAGATGGTCGCTCACAGTGGACATAGATGGCTTCTTTCACTCCTCTTTCAAACCATCTGTCCTCTCTGTCCAAAATGTGAACATTGGCATCCTCGAAAGAGTGTCCTTTATCCTTAAGATGCAGATGGACTGCTGAGTCTTGTCCTGTGGAGGTGGCTCTTCTGTGTTGTGCCATGCGCTTGTGAAGTGGCTGTTTGGTCTCTCCAATGTAGAGGTCTGGGCATTCCTCGCTGCACTGTACAGCATACACCACATTGTTAAGTCTGTGTTTTGGCGTTTTGTCTTTTGGGTGAACCAGTTTTTGTCTGAGCGTGTTGCTGGGTCTGAAATGCACCGGGATGTCATGCTTGGAGAAAACTCTCCTAAGTTTTTCTGATACACCGGCTACATAGGGGATGACAATGTTGTTGCGTCTGTCCTTCTTATCCTCCCTCGTTGGTGTCTGGTCTTCTTTTCTGTGCCTCTTTGCTGACTTTAAGAACGCCCATTTAGGATAGCCGCACGTTTTGAGTGCTTCCTTTACATGTGTGTGTTCCTTCTTTTTTCCTTCAGGCTTAGAGGGAACATGTTCTGCCCGGTGGTGTAGGGTCCTAATTACTCCAAGTTTGTGTTCCAAAGGGTGATGGGAGTCAAAGAGGAGGTACTGGTCCGTGTGTGTGGGCTTCCGGTAAACTTCGATGTTGAGTTTGCCGTTCTCTTCAATGTGCACAGCGCAGTCCAGGAAAGGCAAACAGTTGTCCTTTGTGTCTTCCCTGGTGAACTTGATGTTTTTATCCACAGCGTTAATGTGCGCAGTGAAGGATTCCACTTCTTGTGTCTTGATTTTGACCCAGGTGTCGTCCACATATCTGTACCAGTGGCTGGGTACTCTTCCTTTGAAAGAGCCAAGAGCCTTCCTTTCCACTTCCTCCATGTAAAGGTTGGCTACAATAGGTGACACCTATCGTAGCCAACCTTTACATGGAGGAAGTGGAAAGGAAGGCTCTTGGCTCTTTCAAAGGAAGAGTACCCAGCCACTGGTACAGATATGTGGACGACACCTGGGTCAAAATCAAGACACAAGAAGTGGAATCCTTCACTGCGCACATTAACGCTGTGGATAAAAACATCAAGTTCACCAGGGAAGACACAAAGGACAACTGTTTGCCTTTCCTGGACTGCGCTGTGCACATTGAAGAGAACGGCAAACTCAACATCGAAGTTTACCGGAAGCCCACACACACGGACCAGTACCTCCTCTTTGACTCCCATCACCCTTTGGAACACAAACTTGGAGTAATTAGGACCCTACACCACCGGGCAGAACATGTTCCCTCTAAGCCTGAAGGAAAAAAGAAGGAACACACACATGTAAAGGAAGCACTCAAAACGTGCGGCTATCCTAAATGGGCGTTCTTAAAGTCAGCAAAGAGGCACAGAAAAGAAGACCAGACACCAACGAGGGAGGATAAGAAGGACAGACGCAACAACATTGTCATCCCCTATGTAGCCGGTGTATCAGAAAAACTTAGGAGAGTTTTCTCCAAGCATGACATCCCGGTGCATTTCAGACCCAGCAACACGCTCAGACAAAAACTGGTTCACCCAAAAGACAAAACGCCAAAACACAGACTTAACAATGTGGTGTATGCTGTACAGTGCAGCGAGGAATGCCCAGACCTCTACATTGGAGAGACCAAACAGCCACTTCACAAGCGCATGGCACAACACAGAAGAGCCACCTCCACAGGACAAGACTCAGCAGTCCATCTGCATCTTAAGGATAAAGGACACTCTTTCGAGGATGCCAATGTTCACATTTTGGACAGAGAGGACAGATGGTTTGAAAGAGGAGTGAAAGAAGCCATCTATGTCCACTGTGAGCGACCATCTTTGAACAGAGGCGGGGGTTTACGACACCAACTCTCTGCCAGTTATAATCCAGTTTTGAGATCCCTTCCCAGACGCCTTAACGCCCACTCACATCCTGGGCCATCTGACCTCAGGAATTCGCATGATAAGGTGGGGCCAGGTTTCACAATGAACACACCCGAAACTCTGGCTGATTGGGACCCACACCCAGTTTCACACCTTGGCTCAGGCGATTAGAAGATCATCAGGGGGTCCTTTTGTCCCTCTGTGGGGGGATACTCCCACTAGGTTTATATCTGGGACTCTCCACCATTTGACCTTAGAACTGAAGAAGCTTCTCGGATGAGAGGTGAAACGTCTTCAAGTAAACTTAAAGAAGTCCAGACGCTTTTCTTTGCAAGCTCCTTTGACTACGATGACCTGGATGACTGAGAACCTTCACAGACACTTTGGGCAGAGTATTCAGCCAGACAGTCCTTCCTGGACCCTCTCCATCTCATCAGCCGTGCAGTATTTGAAGGCTGGATGGGCATTATCACTGACAGATTGTCTTCATCTCATTGGTGGTAATCAGGCTCTCCATGTTTGCTTTCCATCTTTTGTTGTTAGTGTAGTTTTTCTGTCTGCTCCAGTTGTCGTCACTGTGTTCCTCACACTGCATTCAGATTCTCAGACCGTTCCATGGTTCACTTGATACTTGCATACAGGCAGAAACCTGACATTGAGGCAGTGAACTAAACAGGCTGTGGAGAATATGACAGCACTAGCTAGATGCCAGAGTGGTAGCAGTCTGGCTACTCTGGATGAGAGTCAGTTGGGAAAACTTTGCAACCCCTTTTTTGTTTTTAGAACTACCTTAATTCTTCAAGGCTACAAAATCCTCCTAGATTTCAGTCCATATTGACATCATAGCGTTAAGCAGTTGCTGCAGATCTGTTAACTATACTACACATCTATGACACAAAACTCCGACAGTCCTGTACTGAACTGAAGATCTGGTGAATATGAGGCTGTTCAAGGACACTGAACTTTTTATGATATTCAAGAAATCAGTTTGACATGAACTGCGCTGTAAGGTTGCGCTGTAAGTCTTTCAAACTGAAATGACACAGCGGCTCACCATAAACCCTTAATCAGTCATTTAGTGTAGGAAAACAAAGCAACAAATCCGTTATTAAACAAAAACAGTTTGGATCATTACACTTGCTGGGGGAATTCCCTGTGCCAGATGTGCTGTGCCTGTGAGTTCAGCTGTGGGACAGACACATCTGAACATTAACTTACACAGTGACAGCTTCACTTTATTGCTCATTAAGAAGAGTAATTAGCTAAGCTGAGCTAGAAAAGCCTCTAGGACTTTATTGTGAATACAGAATGAATCCCCATTACTGTCTCGGTAAAAATCTGCCCCATACCTCCTTTGAGGTGAGCATCAGAATACTGTGGACTGTGGTTGGGGGTGGGACGTGGTGGTGGTCACAGATATGGATTTCATCTGGCAACAGGTCAGCTGGAAATTGCAGTCTTTCCAATTGGTGTTCTCCTCCAACAGTCCATCATAAATGTTATGTTAAATGTTGATCATAAATTAACCATTAGGTGCACCAATATCAAATGTCCTAGGAAGCACTATACAGTATTTTAATGGTACACGAATAACATGTAAAAGACATATTTTTTTTATCAAATTAGATGGAAAACAAACAGATTACATTTAAATATGGTCGAGAAGCTGCATATAGCTCAATTAGAAACAAATTACATCGGATTTTTATACTTCCTATACCTATCTATATCAGAGTTAACCTGTGAAGTAAAATAAAACACTAAGTTCAGAGAACAATTGACTTTATAAATAATACTAATGTAATAAACAATTTAATGTAACACATGATTATAATTGGAATAATACTGAACTAAAGTATCTGTGGGATCTAGCAGCATTATATGCAATTTCAAATCAGATCATACATACATAATTTGGGTTCTGTAATACTGTCTTGTTTATTAAATAATGTCAGCACCAATGTCAAATTGTCAACTTGGCTTATGTTATGTTGTTAATTGGTGGCTTGCATTAAAGCCGGAAGGACAGAAAGGTTTACCTTTACCAACAATGTCAAAATGTAATAGTTAACATGTGTCTGGGTGACACATATTTTGAGATAATTTTTCAGTGAATCCAAAATTATAAAGAAAAATAATTATATACTGCATAGCTTAATTTTAAACCACCACAGAATTTAACAAATCAATTACTGTAACTTAAAGGTAGCTATAGCTAACCAGTACTAACCTTAAACTAGATTATCTCCTTTTCCAATGTTCAATAAAAATGAACTATTGTTTGGTAATCAAAAATCTGGAAAAATGTATTTGTTATCTAACAAAAGAAGGGAACAGCTAAGTCCTGTTGAAAACTACAGTTTATTGGTTGCTGGAAAAAACACAGCTAGTAACTATAGTAGAGAAACTTGTAATATGTGAGACACAAATGTAACTTGGAAAAAGAATTACCTTCAAAATATAATATAGATATACTGGGATGTTATTTTTAGAACACAGATGCAGTTAAAAGGGTAATTAGCATGTTGCTTAGGCTAGCCATAAATACCCAGCAGCAGTTTCAGAAGCTAGCGCAGCATAGAGTCTTGATCCATTACTTGTATATATATACACATGTATACATGTGTGACTCACAGTAATTACACTAAAAAGAACATAATACTCCACAAGGAAGGTGAACCGAAAACAAGATACATAAGGCACAATCAAAGTCCCAAATAATGCAAACCTTTCGTTCAGGCAGTGATCACAGAGACAGTCACATGAGGAGCAGGCAAAAAATAAACAAAAACAAAAAACATCCAAAAAGGTCCAAATCTATGACTGCATTTTAAATATATAATATTTCTAAAATGTGTCTCAGTAAGTCAGCTAAGGAAATCCCAACCCTTTGAGTGTAATGAGACAGTAGGCATTTAAGTTTAAACAGTCTCTGCTTTGGTTATGATCCTTCTGTTGTAACTTTGTGATCCCTCAGCACGCAGCCGTTGCAATGATACATTAAATGTGAACAGCGAGTCAGTCCGTCCCAAATGTCAGCTGGCACCACTAAAAGCAGTTTCCATCAGAAGCACAAAGGCACATGTTCGTCCTGAACGTAGAAACGCCTTAAACTGCTGCTTTCAGACTGATAGCCGTGACCTGAGAGATAAAAATACGCACAATTCACTCACTGAATTCATGTACACCTTTCTTTTTCCATTTGGAATATTAAGAGCAAAATGCAAACAGTAAAGTCAATTTTTTAAATTAATCTCCTAGAGAACAGGGATTTCTCTGATGTGATTAATGCTGTGGAAATAGTGACTGGTTGACATATCAAAGGATAATGATCATGGTAGGTAAATCCAGATTTTGCGTCACCTGTAGCTTTTTAGAGCTGGCATGTGCTGTCACAAAGACACACATAAGCACTTTCATTATGTACATGCTACCCAGAATATGAATCAGTATCAATCTCCATATTCATATAGTTAAATTAATGAAAAATGTAAATAATTATTTATTGTCGTCTAAGGTCTAACAATGCATGTTATAGATGACTCTGCAATTCTCTGAGCTTCAGAAACAGATAAAGTGGGTCACTGTAAAATCAATAAGAGCAACAATGTCACCCCTAAAATTATTTATACCTACTGACAACAACAAATAAAACTATAGAAATATACTGCTGTTTAAACTCTGGAATAATGCCTTCCAGAAATGTATCTACATACAATTATTTTTCGACATCAAAGAGAAATGGGTAAAGAACATTCAGATTTTCTGGTTCTTAGAAGGAATTCCTTGTATGGTTGTCAGAATAACATAGCTGAAGCAGAGGCCTATACTACAAAGCAGGACTATGGTCTTAGTGAGGTAACTTTTTGTCTTTTACAGTTACAGAAATGTAGTCCACTTCGTCTTGTTCGGTGTTGTTTTATTTTTTCAGATCATATTGTGTTTCAGATATGAGGTCAGCAAGTTCATATCCACCACCTACTGGCCAATCAGTTCTCAGGAAAATAGGTTCGCTATTCCTGGAATTCCTTTTTTCCCCCTTAAAAAAAGAAACTCACATTTTATTATGCATGATCCAGCTGTGATACTGATTAGTCTACTAACTTTCCTGTGTATAATATTAGGATGTAGCAGAGTGTGGCCGCAATTGCAGACACAGAGACAGGACTGATCTCTGAGGGAGCGAAATATAAAACTCAAGATGAAACAGGACTCAAGCAAATACTGGATAAATAACTGAATGCGCAGAGTTCATGCGTGGAAACATATAACAAGATCATGCCAAAGACTAGAGGGAGATTCGGACAATATATACACAGGAGGGAATCGGAGCAGAATGGACATACCTGGAGAACATGGCTGAGCAGAATCTAACTGACGAGACGAAGCAAAACCAAACATAATGCAGATGAGACAAGGGACTATCAAAGTAACACGGAAAATATAAACAAAGAGACAGAGATCTAGACACAACACACACAAACATGATGCAAGAAGAAGGTAACAAACACAGAGACGCAACTGACAGAGGACAACTAACAGGGAGACCACACAACCATACAGACAGAGTACAGAGAGAGAGAGACACACACAGACATGACAGGGGCCACAGATGAAGATAACCAAATATTACAAACTAAGAAGATAAACCGATACAAACTAAGAATTTGACGTGACACTATAAACTAGACAGAGACAAAACGCAGAGACAAAGGCTGAGTACTCACCGAGAAGACAAGGTAACACTGTTACCAAAATAAGGACCAAGAATATAAATAAGACAACTCGGAAGCACAAAGGAAGCACAAGAGGAAGACTAAATGTGAGAATTAGAACCTAAATTATTTAAAAAGTCCCTAACCCCCCCAAATTGAAATGCATTACCTATAAACCTTGTGTGACGGCCGGGTGACTGGTTCGTGGTGTGAACGCACAAGCAGACACTCGAAACAGGAATAACTTAATGAAAAGCGAGCAGTTTATTTTTGGCTGGGCAAACAATATGAATGAAAAGCAAAAGGAAACTAGAACACAAAAACACTAAATTGGCATAAACTAACACTAGACACAGAGAACATGAAACTTGAACGTCGCTAACATGGACATGAATATGTGAGTCGTGATGAACAGAAACATGACACATGGTGAGCAGATGACTTGACGTAGAACGAATGACAACTCACACTATACAGAAGAGGGTGACAAGAGAAAAGGAAACCAATGGGAAACACAGGTGGGGCGAATAAACATAGTGACACAGGAGCAAAACTGAACACGCTGAACACAGGACGCAAACAAAGAGGGAGCGAGAGAGAGAAGGGAAGCAAGGGACACGGAAAGAAAGGGAGAGGGACATGGGGAAAACATACATGAATGCACATGACAGATGGGGGAGACATGGAATGAGTCGCAAGGATGGAAACATGTAAACAGAAAAGGGAGATGAGACACATCGACAAGAAACCATGGAAACAAAAATATGACTAAACATAGAAGCAAAACCAGGACTAAACTCAATACTAAATATTAGAAAACTAAAACATTACAACACAAAGAAATCACAAAACACAATAAACTCAAAATGCTGGGTCAAATACCCAGAACCATGACACCAAGGATTTAATACTTATGTAGCGTACTGCACTCTTACTCTCACACGTGGCCCTACTTTGACTGAACTGTAGTCAAAGCAGCACTGAATGTGAGAATAGCTTTTTAATAGTATCGTCTGATCATCTTCATAAAATATGGCACTCTGTTGTGACTGGCCATAAAAATACCAGCGCTACCTCTTTTATGCTTTTATGAAGAGAAGTCAATATGGAAGAAATATGCTCTCTCTTTCTAGTCCCTGTCAGTACTCTTGCTGGGACAGTCTGATAATAATGAATTACAGTAGTCCTAGAAGTAATAAATGCATGAACTAGTTTTTCAGCATTACTCTGAGACAGGATGATTCCAATTTTAGAGATGTTATGCAAATGGAAGAAAGCAGTCCTACATATTTGTTTAATATGCACGTTGAAGGACATATCCTGATTAAAAATGACTCCAAGATTCCACACAGTGCAATTTAGCTACTTGGTGTGTGTTATCTGACATTATGGACAGATAAAGCTCCCTAAGAAAACCATGTATAATGTAAACAGAATTGGTCCAAAACAAATGTTGCGTCGTGACAGTCTTTCAAATCACCTGCTAAAATCAACTGATAAATATTTTTATTGCATATATTCTAATCAGTTTTCTGCTCTTTTTATCCTATTTTCTTTGTATGTGCTTTAAAAGAACAGAGAACACTAACTGCTCTGTGACCTTTAGTAAAGCAGAAAAATTCACCACCATTCATGCATGTCAGGTTAACTGCTGATTCCAATGTGTCCACACTTAATGCAACTGTCTTGTGGCTATGAGAAATTGAATAAGCTATCAAATCAGCAAGATTAGCCAATCCTAGGATTTGATGTACAGGGTGGGCCATTTATATGGATACACTGTAATAAAATCGGAATGGTTGGTGATATTAAAGTCCTGTTTGTGGCACATTAGTATATGTGAGGGGGCAAACTCCTCAAGATGGGTGGTGGCCATTTAGAAGTCGGCCATCTTGGATACAACTTTTGTTTTTTCAATAGGAAGAGGGCCATGTGACACATCAAACTTATTGGTAATGTCACAAGAAAAACAATGGTGTGCTTGGTTTCAACGTAACTTTATTCTTTCGTGAGTTATTTACAAGTTTCTCTTTGTTCACAGCCATTGACATGTCGAAGAGGTTAACACGTCAGGAGCGGATTGAAATTGTGTTGATATCTGGTGAACGCAGTAACCGGGTCATTGCAACAGATTTCTGTCACGATCGGGCGGATTACACACAGTAATTCGGCGTGCCCGTGTGGCGTGCTGGCTAGACCCAAACGCGGTGAAGGCTAGCGGTGGGTTGGAACAGACACGCAGTTATTCTAGTAACGATCAGTGCACGAAGCGTGGCTTCGGAACTGGCGTTACAGACGGAGAGCGAGCGGAGCCGGAATGAGAAAAAGAGTCGAGAGGAAAAACACTCACAGTTGCTGAATCAGGCGGCGACTGACGTCGGCAAGGTTTCGGAGCTCCTGACATGAATAGAACGATGTCTGAGCGGCGAACAGGTGGGTGACGTTTCTCTCTTTTAAACCCGGCCCCGTGATCAGCTGATCACCGGCTGACAATTTCAATGCAAGACACCCTACGAGACCAGCTGACAGGACCCCCCCCCCCCCCCCCCCCGAAGACCGGCACCCGACGGTCCAGGACGGCGGCGATGAAAATCCGAGATGAGGGAGGGATCCAAGATGAAGCGGGACAGCACCCAGGAGCGCTCCTCAGGACCGTAGCCAGCCCAGTCCACCAAATACTGGACCCCGCGACCCCGGGGACGGGAGTCCAAGATCCGCCGGACAGCGTAGACAGGGCCCCCATCGACGAACCTGGGCGGGGGCGGGGGCGGGGGCGCCAGCGGGGAAGTGACGCGCCGTTTAAGCTGCGAGACGTGGAAAACCGGATGGACCTTCATGGCGGGAGGAAGCCGGAGACGATAAGTCACGGGGTTGAGCCGGGCAGTGATCTCGTACGGGCCAACGAACCGGGGAGCGAGCTTCTTGGACTTGGTGCGGAGCCGCAGGTGCCTTGTGGAGAGCCAGACGCGATCCCACGGCTGAAAAGGATGACCCGGGCGGTGGCGGCGACGATGCTGCTTGGTGTACAGAGCGTTGGCTCGGGAAATGGCAGCTCGCGCCTTGATCCAGGCCTGACGACAGCGACGGACCAGCCGTTCAGCAGCAGGCACGTCGACCTCCGCCTCCTGATGGCTGAAGATAGGAGGATGAAAACCATGGCAGACTTCAAAGGGCGAGAGACCAGTGGCAGAAGAGATGTGAAGGTTATGAGACAGCTCAGCCCACAACAGGTAACGAGGCCAAAGCGACGGTTGGGCGGAGACAAAGCACCTCAGGAAGCGCCCCAGCTGTTGATTGGTCCGTTCAACCTGCCCGTTAGTCTGAGGGTGATAGCCGGACAAGAGGCTGGGAGATGCACCGATCAGGCGGCAAAAGGCTTTCCAGAACCTGGCAGTGAACTGGGGCCCCCTGTCCGAGACTATGTCCTTGGGGAACCCGTGAAGCCGGACGACATGGTCCAAGAAGAGCTCGGCCGTCCATTTAGCGGAAGGGAGGCCGGCCAGAGCGACCAGGTGCACCGCCTTTGAAAACCGGTCTACAAAGGTGAGGATGGTGTCAAGACCATCCACGGATGGGAAGCCGGTAACGAAGTTGAGGCCGACATGGGACCAGGGACGTCCCGGCACAGGGAGAGGGCGAAGGTCGCCAGTGGGAGGCTGAGAGGTAGACTTGGCCCGAGCACAGGTGTCACAGGCGGAAACGAATTCACGGATGTCCTGAGTCATGGAGGGCCACCAGAAGGCACGACGGAGGAGTTGGAGGGTCCTGTCAGGCCCCGGGTGACCAGAGAGCGGGGAGGAGTGAGCCCAGAGCAAGGCCTCCTGACGGCACCGGGATGATACATAGAGCCTCCCAGCAGGGGTGTCAGGCGGAGGTGGTTCGGCGGTCAGGGCAACCCGGATGGAGTCCTCCAGGGGCCACCGAAGGGGGGCAGCGAAGCAACGAGAAGGTAGGATAGGACTCGGGTCTGACGTGAGGCCGTCCTGGGCGAACTGCCTGGAGAGAGCGTCTGCCTTAGCGTTCTTGGAACCAGGGTGGTAGGCGAGGTGGAAATTGTAAGGCTCAAAGAATAAGGCCCAACGGGCCTGCCTTGGGTTGAGCTGCTTGGCAGAACGAATATGGATCAGGTTCTGATGATCAGTCCAGATCAGAAAAGGGTCTTTCGCTCCCAGGAGCCAATGCCGCCACTCTTCTAAGGCCCACTTAATGGCCAGGAGTTCTCGGTCGCCGACACCGTACCGTTGCTGCGTGGGAGAAAATTTCCTTGAGAAATAGCAGCATGGGTGAAGTTTTCCATCCGGGCCGTGTTGAGAAAGGACGGCGCCAGCGCCAACATCGGAGGCATCCACCTCCACCACGAAATCTCTGGCAGGATCAGGGTGGAGCAGGACGGGGGCCGTAGTGAACCGGTGGATAAGGTCTCGGAATGCCTGTTTTGCACCTGGGGAGAGGCAGAAGGGCTTAGGCAGGTTAGCTGGTTTGGTGAGGGATGTCAGTGGGGCGACAACGGCGCTGAAATTACGGATAAAGCGCCGATAGAAATTGGCAAAGCCCAGGAAGCTCTGTAGTTGCTTAAGGCTGGAGGGCTGAGGCCACTGGGTCACGGCTTGGACCTTTTGCGGATCCATGGTCAGGCCCTCGGAGGAGATGGTGAAGCCTAGGAAGGTGGTGGACCGCTGATGGAAAGCGCACTTCTCCAGTTTGCAGAACAGCTGGTACTCGAGCAGCCTGCTCAGCACGGCCCTCACATGGCGAATATGGTCCACTTTGGTGCGGGAGTAGATCAAGATGTCGTCTAGATAAGCAAACACACACCGGCCTAGCATATCCCGCAAGACATCGTTGATCAGATGTTGGAAGTCAGCAGGGCTGTTGCAGAGGCCGAAGGGCATCACCAGGTACTCCCAGTGCCCGTTAGGGGTGATGAAGGCCGTCTTCCATTTGTCCCCTTCCCTAACGCGCACCAAATTGTAGGCGCTGCGCAGGTCCAGTTTGGTGAAGATGCAGGCCTGGGAGAGGGAATCGAGTGCGGTGGATAGCAGAGGAAGAGGATGGCTGTTCTTGATGGTGACTTTGTTCAAGCCCCGATAATCTATGCAAGGGCGGAGCCCGCCATCCTTCTTCTTGACAAAGAAGAACCCAGCAGCAGCAGGAGAGGTAGAAGGGCGAATAAAGCCCTGTTGGAGAGCCTAAGCGACGTACTCCTCCATGGCCTTATTCTCTGCGGGAGACAGAGAGAACAGGCGACCACGGGGAGGGACCGCTCCCGGGAGGAGCTCAATGGCCATGTCGTAGGAGCGATGAGGAGGTAGGGTAGAGGCTCGCCTCTTACTGAAGACCTCAGATAGGTCGTGGTAAGCCGGAGGGATCTTATCCAGATCAATGGGCTCCGGGGGAGAGGCCTCTTCTGACTTAGAGTCCTTTTTGGTCCGAGAGAGAAGGCAGCGGCGTGGACACTGGGGACCCCAATCCAGGATCTGGCAGGAAGACCAGGAGACGTGGGGGTCATGTTGACGGAACCAGGGGTATCCAAGGATGAGAGGAGAGGACGTGGCCGAGACTACTAGAAACCGGATCTCCTCCTGGTGATCCCCAATAGACATGCAAACCGGCTGGGTCTGGAACTGGATCGGGTAGGGTTGGAGGGGTCGCCCATCTACTGAGGTCACCGGGAGAAATCGATCAACAGGAGTTAACGGAATGCGAAGTCGGGATGCTAGTTTTTGGTCGATGAAGTTCTCAGCGGCTCCGGTGTCCAGGAGGGCTTCAGATGAGAACTGTTGGTGTTTCAGGTGAAATAATACTGGTAACAGAAAACACGAGGGGTCAGAGGAGTGCGAAGGGCCAGGTGGGACTCCCCCGCAGTCTACCTGGCGTCGTCGTTTCCCGGACGTAGTGGGCACTGGGGACGACGGTGTCGAGCTGATCCACAGTAGGCGCAGAGACCCTCACGCCAGCGTCTCGCTTTCTCCTCTTTGGGGAGCCCACCCAGCTGCATGGGCTCCTCGCTGGATGTACTGCTTGGGCTAGCAGCAGCTCCTCCAGAGGGGGGAGGAGGCTGCGAAGACATGGCCCTCTGAGGCTGGAAGGGTTTGAAGACCCGAGGGGTGTGGCGTGGCCGCGACATCACTCGTTGGTCGATCTTCAGGGCGAGGTCCATGGCCTCATCCAGAGTCTTTGGGGCCTCACGGCCGGCCATCTCATCTCGGATGTAATCAGCCAGTCCCTCCAGAAAAATGGAGCGTAGAGAAGCATCTCCCCATTTTAGCTTAGCGGCCAGGGTACGGAATTGGGAGGCAAAGTAACAGACGGGTCGACTGCCCTGGCGTAAATGAAGCAGCTGTGACTCCACTTCACTGCTCGGGGGAACAAAAGTCTTTTTTAACTCCTCCACAAACAGGGCATAGTCATTACACGCTGCAGATTTATTGTTGTAGAGAGCCGCGGCCCATTCCTGAGCCTGGCCAGACAAGAGAGAGGTTAACATTGCAACTTTTGCACGGGCGGTGGCGTATTTAGTGGGTTGACATTCAAACAGCATGTCTAAGGTGGTGAGCAACCCATCAGGCCGGCCATCTACTCCGTTCCACTTATCTGGTAGTCCGATCCGGGGCTCCGCGCTCACCGGCGCTGGCTGATGTTGCAGCGAGGTGACGGAAGAGGAAAGTTGGAGGACAGTTTCGGTGAGAGACTCCATCTTTGTGCTCATCCGATCTACCACACCGCGAAGATACAATACTTCGGCTTTCAGCCGTTCGAATTCCGCTGGGTCTATATGAGGCTCAGACATCCTGTCACGATCGGGCGGATTACACACAGTAATTCGGCGTGCCCGTGTGGCGTGCTGGCTAGACCCAAACGCGGCGAAGGCTAGCGGTGGGTTGGAACAGACACGCAGTTATTCTAGTAACGATCAGTGCACGAAGCGTGGCTTCGGAACTGGCGTTACAGACGGAGAGCGAGCGGAGCCGGGATGAGAAAAAGAGTCGAGAGGAAAAACACTCACAGTTGCTGAATCAGGCGGCGACTGACGTCGGCAAGGTTTCGGAGCTCCTGACATGAATAGAACGATGTCTGAGCGGCGAACAGGTGGGTGACGTTTCTCTCTTTTAAACCCGGCCCCGTGATCAGCTGATCACCGGCTGACAATTTCAATGCAAGACACCCTACGAGACCACCCATCTCCCATGCTACAGTTAGCAAACTGCTTGCTAAGTTTCGTGAAACTGGTTCAGTGTTGGATTTGCCAAAATGTGGACGCAGGAAAACTGTCACTAATTAAGAAACATCAGTGGCTGTCCTAGCTTCATTCAGCAAGAGCCCACAGCGTAGCACTCGCCGCATGTCACTGGAGAGTGGCATTAGTCGGTACAACTAATGGACCCACTATCGGTACAACGATAGTGTATCCATTCTTCATCAATGGAAACCTCAAGACCACTGGATATTTGAAATTGCTACATGATGATGTGTTTCCCTCTTTATGCACTGAAGCTGGCTCGTTCCCTGAGTTTTTCCAGCAAGATGGTGCACCACCACATTATGGGTGCCAGGTCCGAGCATTCCTAGATGAACAGTTTCCTGGAAAGTGGATTGGTCGTCGTCGGCCAGTTGAATGGCCCCTAAGGTCTCCCGATCTGACCCCCTTAGACTTTTATCTTTGGGATCATCTGAAGGCAATTGTCTATGGTGTGAAGATACGAGATGTGCAGCACCCAAAACTACGGATACTGGATGCCTGTGCTGGCATTTCTCCTGCGGTGTTGCTATCAGTGTGTGAAGAGTGGGAGAAGAGGGTTGCACTGACAATCCAACACAATGGGCAGCACATTGAACACATTTTATAAGTGGTCAGAAACTTGTAAATAACTCATGAAAGAATAAAGTTACGTTGAAACCAAGCACACCATTGTTTTTCTTGTGACATTACCAATAAGTTTGATGTGTCACATGGCCCTCTTCCTATTGAAAAAACAAAAGTTGTATCCAAGATGGCCGACTTCTAAATGGCCACCATGGTCACCACCCATCTTGAGGAGTTTGCCCCCTCACATATACTAATGTGCCACAAACAGGACTTTAATATCACCAACCATTCCCATTTTATTATGGTGTATCCATATAAATGGCCCACCCTGTAATGAAGAGTGGGAACTTAACTTTGAGGCAAAAATAAACAACCTTGTGCTCAGGATAAAACAAACTTGAGAGAAGTTTGAAATACAGTAAGTCTGCTTTGCTCACCAGACAAGAGGGGATCAATAAACACTGAGGTTATTGAATTTGTTCCAAAAACTCGTAACTGCAGTTCTGTAAGTTATGGCACAACAAAACTTAAGCTCAGCAATGCAACATACATTTGAACCAGGCAGCTTCTTTAATAAATGCAGCAACCTTGGTTCCCCAACAGGGTTGAACACCCATAGGACAACCACAATCACATAACAACTCCAACAAATCTTAAATTGTACAACACAGTTCAATTTTCATGACTCGTGAAAACAATACCAATGAACCTCTTCCAAGCTGCACCTTGAAAAACCTACACCTTGTCACCTTGAAGAAAATTTGGCAAAACTGTTTATTATCATATCATATGCATATTTACCTGGGATCTGACACCACAGCAATGCAAAATTTTAATATGCACTAAAATGTCATGCTTGATTCTTGAATTGCAGCTACAGAAGACACCAAGGCTATCTGCTCAACCAATCAAAATACTTTCACTTTAAACTGCGACAAACTGCAATGATTCCCATGTCTCTTTTATTTGACGCAATAAGCTTTAATGTTTAAAGAACACCTTAGAAATAAATAGCAGCACAGAGAGCACACTCAGTGATTAAAATACTTAACTCGAATTTAAATGTTTATTTTACGGCTCTGTGTGCTAAATCACCAGATTAATGATCATGTCTTGTCCTTCTGACAGTGTCGAATTTTATTAGTATAGTTTATGTTCTTTATTGACTTTTAATGACCATTTTATGTTTTTGTTGTAGATGTCACAGGGATAATTTTCAGTGGAAGAGTCATAAGATCCATGAAATGAAATGGTCAAATGCTGCCAATGCCACGGCTTTTGTGTAAATGCGCAATTGAATCCCTGGGTTAAATAGCCAGTTAATGACCAGTTTCATTTATCCTGACCGACAATTAGGGTAAGTGAATCCAGATAATGGAAAGATATCCTGGTATCCTGAACAAGCTTTGTAGTATAGGGCCCTGAACTTGTTTTGTTTTTTGATATCTTTAATTTCTCTTTGCTATTTGGGATTAATTGGACCTGATATTGTAAGTCACCATTGTTTTGCGAAGTATAAAAACAATATTTTGAATATAAAGATGTATAAGATGCAGTAATGAGTAGAGATGGCACGATACCACTTTTTTATGTCCGATACCGATATCATAAATTTGGATATCTGCCGATACCGATATGAATCCGATATAGTGTTTTTTAATCAATAAAACGTTTTTTTAATATCTTGCTGCATTTTGTATAAGTTTATACTCAACTTTAAATAAATAACAACACTAAAGCTATTCTGTTATACCTGTATGTAAAAAATACAGTGTGCCCAAAATATTTCATAGTTCAGCAAAACCAATCAATCTAATAAACTTAAACCTACTCCATCCTCCCTATTCTGGTATTTTAAAGAGTACTTAGCAGAAATATTAAGCAACCTAACTAAAAGGGTTGCAAACTCCCAGCATAAAAAAATAGGGAACCACCCTCCACCTCATGATGCTTAATCGATGTAATCAAATTTAATTTGATGCAGGGGGAAAAATGCACAGAAATAAATTATTTTTCAAGAATAATTAAATAGATTCAACATCTTTCTTCAACAGAATTGCAGACTGCACAGATGGTATCTTCCCAAAGTAGTATAGCTTACTAGGGTATATTAGACTTAACAGTTACTATATACAGTAATGGACTACTATATATTTTACATCAGATTAAAACTTTGGGTGTAAGATTCAAATAATTATTTATTAAAAGCTAGACATTTTAAATGAGAATAAGAAAGAAAAGTATGTCTTTGTGCCCCCTTTTCCCTGTTCATGCCCTATCGGCTCCCCTGGCTAAACTTTGCTAGATCCGCCCCTGCACAGTTACCAGCTATGTAGAAAAAGATCCTGGTGTAGAAAGTAATATTAAATAAATTCTAACAACAGCTTATCAAGCTTAATAGTGCTGCTGTTGTTCAACCGCTGGTTTCCTCTTTCTGGTGAGAAGTGGGCCAAAAACGAAGAAGAGAGACGGACTCACGACATAAAAGCCGATCAGCTGATCATTAAGCAGTGTCACGATTGAAGTAGCAGCAGGAGAGAGAGAGAGAGAGAGAGAGAGAGAGGCAGTCCCTCCATATATCGGTTGTTAAGCTTAACGCTAAAATGCTTTACAAACATTCAGAGATGAACTTCCACACTTGCTTTACTTCTCTCTGGGATAACTTCCTCAGAGATGAAATGCTGGTTTGGTAGCGAAGCTACAAATACACACAGCTGCTCTATCACGTGATGCATACTGCTGCAACGTGCTAGGTTATGAGCCGAGTTACGCTGTGTAGCAAGTTTTGTGAGGTGCTTTTTTGATATTTAATGGATCGGATTACATTTTTTATTTCTCGCTGATATCCGATCCAGTAATTTGGGTCAGTATCGGACCGATACCGATACGTAATATCGGATCGGTCCATCTCTAGTAATGAGGACATGTGGTGTCAGGAAGGAAGAAAGTTTTTTTTTGTAGTTGATGATATTATAGGGTTCCTTATGTTAGATTAAATGGATTTAAATAGAATTAAATGTGACCAGTCTCACAGCTATGTCCGGAAAGTGCCTTCATCTACATGATAGTAGGCTTAGAAGGCAATGATAATCCAGTGTGGTCTGTGTTAAATAGAAAGTATTCTCAGTGTGCTTTAAATGCATACAATTTTATTGCAAGTGAGGTTTAAGATGTTCATTTCACAGGAAATGTCAATGAAAAGGGCAAAGAGTTGCAGATAAGGATCACGGAGAACACATGCTGATAGCGGATCCACTTTGTGAGACTTGTCTCAACTAAGAGTTGCTGAGGATTAGGATCTGTGACCTTGACAACAACGCTGGTTATGTTACTTATACAGATACTCCATACAAATTCGCATTCAATTCAAATTCTCTTCCCATGTGAGCAACACAGGGAAACAGCATTAAGCAGCAACTTTTTAACTTTTGTAGCTGATTAATTAGTCTGTAATTAAAGGACTTGAACATATTTGTGATGTGCTTGTTTTTTTGTTTTGTTTTTTAAACATGCTAAGAGTAATCTGGTGTTCAGATCCCAGAAGATCTATGTGACAAACTTGAGATTTTGACAGTCCTGATATAATTCACGGTTTAACCCTCACTACCTTATATGTTTCATGGTCAGTTGGATTGTTTGGGGTTTTTCCAATTGTGGCTGTCCACCCCTTTGGCGTGGAGCTTCCCACGTCTCACCTGGGCCTCGTCTACGTGCAATCAGCAGGGGGGCTTTTTAAACCCGGAGCAGTCTGCCATTCATCGCCAGTTCGTTATGTGCCTTCTAGCAGTAACTGGACAGCTCACTTGTATAACTGTGGTAATTGACTTTTCCTCATGTAACCTTATTCTCCCTGTGTACAGAGGGTGTCACTTCCATAATTTGGACTTGCCGAGAGTGAACTTCCTTTCCTCTGCTCTGGGAATCTCTGGCTGCCTTCCCTGCCTGCTTGCCTGCTCTCCTGCCTGCCACTGCATCCCGGATAATCTGGCTGCTCAACTACCTCTGAACACTTCCACAGACCTCCCCTCCTCAGAGCCCTGCAAGTATGAAGAAAAAACTCACCAGCAAACTCCTTTCTGTTACCAGCTCCTTACCTCATGACAATAAATGCTTCTCTATCTTCTTGCAGACCCCTCCTCATTCCTCTGTTCCTCGTTGCCACTCTCCCCTCTGTGATCCAGCCCTTAGGATCCCCTCTCCAGAACCAGTTGATTATTTCAGTTAAATAAAATCTCTATAAATAGTTTCCTGGTGTGTCTGCATTTCAGGCAAACCGCTCGGTTTTATGACAATATGACCTCTTTTTTTTAAATTAAGAGATTTAAGGGAAAAGTCTAATTGCAATCTTTGCAATACAGAACTGACTCAACTGGTTGCATTCTGATGGTATTTCCTATATGAGAGGAGATGCCAAAGTTGTCATTTTATGCTGTCCTGCAGAAACTATGTCCCTGTTTGTGAAGGAACTTTACAAGAGTAGTGAATGGGAATTTCTATTTAATGTGGATTTCTGTCTCGATAGCAACAGATTCATAAAAGAATCTGATTTTTCTTATTGCCACCTTGACATATAAACTTACCTTATAGATGGCAATACATTACAAGTGTTTACAGACCTGATCCCCATCTTTGAAACAATTATTTCAAAGGCAACAAGATCATAAGTTCACTGCACACGATGATCAAGAACCAAGGAATGTTAATGAAATTCAGTGACATGCAGTGGTGACAGGCAAAATGAATGGATACAAAGACAGCAGGATTCTTCGATAATTTTATGCTGCTTTTGAGACCACAGGACAAAGCATGTGAGAGTAATTTCTGATTAATGAGTCTGTTGACTGACAAATGATGGGTTTGTAACTACTTTAGAGGATTAGATACACAACCAGAGCCTGGAGTGGTGATGAGGACTAAGACACGTTGTATCTCAAAATCCTCCTAAATATCTTTTTTTCCCCATGCCCATATGGAAAAGAAATAGTAAAAACTTATATGATTTACTCATGAAAGTGGCCACTTTCATTACTTTCATATATTGTTTTAGTAAGTATCCAAAACACACAAGTTTCATTATATAATTTTTCAATGGATCTTATATCTGTTTTCACTCTTGTATGCTTTTCATACAAGTTTCACACAAGACAGATACAAACTTTATAAGATTTATATATATCTTTTCCATATGGGTGAGCCCAGGTTTGTTTACTTTTCTTTCTTGAATGTATTTTCAGAGCAGTAATTTTTACACAATATGTGATGAGGTATTCTTTCTTTCTTTTGTGTAATCATTCAGTTTCATGAAGGCAAGATTGATCAAACTGGTTATCAAGTTTTTTGTCGTCAGGGTACACCAAATTAAAGGTTTTGTAAGATCTTTTAATCTAAAGCCATAAGGCTAACACAATTCACCAAAAATCCTGCGACTCTTCATTGACAATAAATCCTAAGTTATTTTATATAACTGCTTTTTAAGCACTCTTAAGGTTTTCCCCTGACACATATGACATTTGTTAAGTGCAAAAATGTTAAAACAAATAAAACGGCTGTTGAACTCTAACATGTTCATTTGAAGGGAAATGTCAAGAAAAAGGGTGAAGAGCGGCAGATAGGATCATGGAGAACACGAGCTGAAAGTGAATCCACTTTCTGAGACTCGGCTCACCTAAGAGTTGCTGAGGATTAGGATCTGACATGACAGGGAAAGAGAGAGTGACCTTGATGGTTTTAGGGAGAGCAAATGACTTTTCATCCAGGCTGGCTGTAAAGATGAAGGGTGCTGAGTGACACAAGAGAGCTTAATTCAGTCTGCAGGATGGAGGGGATGGAGGATAAAGAGAAAGGATGAGCAGGGAGGTGGAATCACACATTTGTCTGGCTCGGGTTATATCTGATTAAAATATGAGTCCAGTATGAGGGGTAATTTTCATCAGGCAGCCAGATAAGTCAGAATCACAAAGACACGGATTCTTTGTTATTCAGCAAGACTCAATCATAGGCATGTGTCCTCCATTGCTATCACAGTCCCGGCTGATTAGTTAGGAGTAGGAAGAGTGTTCCACTGTTATTTCTCTTTCTTTGACACATTTTTTAAAAACGTTTTTTTGGTAAAAACTCACTATATCATCTTCTCTGTCTTCGTCTTAATTGTCTTATTTATTTGGTCACCTCAAATTAATGTTTTTTGTCATGCATTTATTCAAGACAGTCTCATGGAAGTTTTTGTGATTTGTATACACAAAGCAAGGTTTTTCCATTTTTAATGGTTAAAAAACAAATTGCAGTTAGTGTTTCAGTTAGTACACCGTGTTTCTGTTGGTGTACGTAATTTTGCACACATTTCCACATCTGAAATCACAGGTGTGGCTTTTCATCCCTAGTGACTCACATCTGCAGCATGGCTGTAGCCATTCCTCTCTGTGTGTTTGCTGACTCAGCTGTTGAAGTAAAATGGTCTGAACAAAAGTGTGATGCAGTGATCTAATGAGTGTCTTACCCGTGCAAGACCTCACAGTGAACCTAAATGTTTGTCAGGTGGTTCAAAGAATGACTCAGTTTGAAAAACGTCAAATGGAAACCTTAGTCGGTATTACCCTAGCAGAAATGTTCTGAATTCAAAGGCATCTAGTGACAAATCATCACCTACTAATCATGGTTTTCAACCCTTCAAGAGACACAGGCTCAGCTCTATTTATGTTCCTTAAATCTATCTGCAGTGTGTTTATTTCACCTGAGCACCTGGTAACCTACCACCAAGCCCTTAGGGCGAATTAGCAATATATTTAGGAGATTTATATTTTACATAATCCATCCTCATAGACCCACTGGATTGTCAGACTGAAAATATCTTCAGGAGCAAATGTGTTGTAAGTAAATATTCAAACAAGATAGATCCATGCCTGAGCAACTTAACGAGGCAGTTTGTTCACATATTGTTGTGACTGACTTGTGTCATAAACATTTGACACGGTTGCCTGTGATTTTGGCTCAGTTATGGATGAATGTTTATATAATCTAAAGGTAGGCTTGATTCCAGTAAATAATAACCTCTGTTTCATTTTTCATTGATGAAATGTATGTAACAGCTATCAGCCTGAGATTTTCGTGCACATAGGCACCATTGCTAAAATGGTGTCGTGCCCTGAAGAAATTGAAAAAAAAACAACAACAGTAAAGGCCTGAAACAGGACCTGACAGATGCAGCTTGCCCTTCAGTTGGTCCTTCCACTGCTCTCTGAAGCTTCATCAGAACTGGTCTCAGTTGAAAACGTGGTTGTCATTAGACATTGGTGCCACTCTTAGTTTCCAGTTTTCGGGTTTTTTTTTCCCCACTGTGTAACCAAGTGCTTATTATTCTAAGCATTATAATGAATGTTCTCTTTTTAACCCAAACACTAATTTATGTAGTTATGTTTTTTTTTTTTTAACCAAACCCAAGAAAACCAAGTTAAAAATATCTGTGGTGTGATATTGTGATGGTAAGCATTATACTAACTCTAGCTTCTCTTACTTTACAAGTTACTCTTATTTAGCTTTAAATAACCAGCTTTTGTTTTCCAACAGTAACAGTGGCAAATAGAGCATGTGTAGACTGGTTGTGAATCTCTTTGCTACAAGTCCAAATGCTACAAACTCTTGGTGAAGCATGTTAAGAATATTAATGTCAATATCTGTGTTGGGTATATAGATGCATTCATTATCATTAAACAAATGCTCAATATTGTTTTGTTTTACAATAGGGTAGAGTACTTCATGTTGCTAGGGACTATATTTGCACGTCTATCTAGATACTGTGATCAGAATCTAAATAAATGTATTATAAAAAGAAACTCAGTTTTTATGAAGGGCTTCCCATGACTTTCTTTTTTTACCACTCTGAATTTAATCATCCCCTCCGCGAATCGCTACCTTATCGTGGTGGAGGGGTTTGTGTGCCCCAGGGATCCCAGGGACTATGTTGTCTGGGGGCTTTTGCCCCCTGGTAGGGTCTCCCATGGCAAATTGGTCCTGGATGAGGGACCAGACAAAGAGCGATTCACAAGACCCCTATGAAAAGACCATCGAGGGAACAGTTCACCCTGCCCGGGATAGGGTTACTGGGGCCCCGCCTGGCCCGGGGAGGGTGCCCGAGGGCAAGCGTCTGGTGGCTGGGCCTTAGTCCATGGGGCCCGGCCGGGCACAGCCCGAAAAAGGGACATGGGCCCATCTTCCTGCAGGCCCACCACCCGCAGGAGGCACCGTAGGGGTCGGGTGCAATGTGAGTCGGGCGGCGGCCAGGAGTGGAGGTCCTGGCGGACTGATTCCCGGCTACCAAGACTGGCAATTGGGACATGGAATGTCACCTCTCTGGTAGGGAAGGAGCTTGAGCTAGTGCATGAGGTTGAGAAGTACCGGCTAGATATAGTCGGGCTCACCTCAACGCATGGCCTGGGCTCTGGAATCAGTCTCCTGAAGAGGGGCTGCACTCTGTCCCAGTCTGGAGTTGCCCCTGGTGAGAGGCCCTCGGCTTGCTGCTGGCATGATTGGGTTTCTCACAGTGGATGAGAGGGTTTGTTCCCTTCGCCTTCGGGTCAGGGAATGGGTCCTGACTGTCATCTGTGCTTATGCGTCGAGTGGCAGTTCAGAGTACCCAGCCTTCTTGGAGCCCCTGGGTGGGGCACTGGAGGGTGATCCCCCTGGGGACTCTGTTGTCATTCTGGGAGACTTCAATGCTCACGTGGGCAATGACAGTGAGACCTGGAAGGGCGTGATTGGGAGGAACGGCCTCCCGGATCTGAACCCGAGCGTTTTTTTTGTTATTGGACTTCTGTGCAAACCACAGTTTGGCCATAACGAACACCATGTTTGAACATAAGAGTGTCCATAACTGCACGTGGCATCAGGACACTCTAGGCCACAGGTCGATGATCACTTTTGTAATCGTATCACCAGACCTGAGGCCATATGTTTTGGACACTCGGATAGTCTGGGGACCAAGGGGATGACCCGCAAATCTCTGGGGGCGAGTTCACTGAGGCAGTTAAACAACTCCTTGGAGGCAGAGCCCCTGAGGTGGACAAGGTCCACCCCGAGTTCCTGAACAGATGGACGTTGTAGGGCTGTCTCGGTTGACACATCTCTGGAATGTTGCGTGGAGATCAGGGGCAGTACCCCTGGACTGGCAGACCCCCATCTTTAAGAAGGGGAACCGGAGGGTGTGTTCCAACTACAGGGGAATCACACTCCTCAGCATTTCCTGGGAAAGTCTATGCCAGGGTGCTGGAGAGGAGAGTCCGTCCGTTAGTCGAACCTCGGATACAGGAGGAACAATGCGGTTTTTGTCATGGTCGTGGAACACTGGACCAGCTCTTTATCCTCTCAAGGATACTCGAGGGCACATGAGAGTTTGCCCAACCAGTCTACATGTGTTTTCTGGACTTGGAGAAGGCTTTCGACCGTGTCCCTCGGGGGGTCCTGTGGTGGTGCTCCGGGAATATGGGGTGACTGATCCAGTCCATTGCAAGAGTTTGGTCCGCATAGCCAGCAATAAGTTGGACTTGTTCCTGATGAGTGATGGGCTTCGCCAGGGCTGCCCTTTGTCACCGATTCTGTTCATAATTTTTATGGACAGAATTTCTAGGCGTAGCCAAGTGGTGGATGGCCTTCACTTCAGTGGTCTCAGGATCTCATCTCTGCTTTTTACAGATGATGTTGGCTTCATCAGGTGATGGCCTAGGAACGGTTTGCAGCTGAGTGTGAAGCGGTGGGAATGAGAATCAGCACCTCCAAATCTGAGGCCAGAAAAGGGTGGGGTGCTCACTCCGGATCAGGGACGAGACCCTGCCCCCAAGTGGAGGAGTTTAAGTATCTCGGGGGTTTGTTCACGAGTGATGGGAGAAGGGAGCGGGAGATCGACAGACGGATTGGTGCAGCGGCTGCAGTGATGCAGACGCCGTACCGGTCTGTTGTGGTGAAGAGAGAGCTGAGTGTAAAAGCGAAGCTTTCAATTTACCGGCCGATCTACGCTCCTACCCTCACCTATGGTCATGAGTTGTGGGTAGTGACCAAAAGAATGAGATCGCGAATACAAGCAGTGGAAATGGGCTTCCTCCGAAGTGTGGCTGGCCTCTCCCTTAGAGATAGGGTGAGAGGTTCGGCCATTCGGGAGGGGTCAGAGTAGAGACGCTGCTCCTCCACATCAAAAGGAGCCAGTTGAGGCATCTGACAAGGATGCTTCTTGGGCGCCTCCTAGGCGAGGTTTTCCGGGCATGTCCCACCGGGAGGAGGCCCCGGGGCAGACCCAGGACACGCCGGAGAGATTATATCTCTCGGCTGGCCTGGGAACGCCTTGGTGTTCCCCCGGTATAAGCTGGAGGAGGTGGCAGGGGAGCGGGAGGTCTGGGCTTCTCTGCTTAGGCTGCTGCCCCCGCGATCCGGCCCCGGATAAGCGGAAGAAAATGGATGGATGGATGGATGGATGGATGGATGGATGGATGGATGGATGGATGGAATTTAATCATTAGTTATTATTAATCTCTGACTTTCTTCCACAGCGTGTCTTTTGTCCTGTCTTCCTCCCTTCAACCCCAACCGGTTACAGCAGATGGCTGCCCCTCCTTCAGCCTGTTTCTACTGAAGGTTTCTTCCTATTAAAAGGGAGGTTTTCCTTCCCACTGTTGCTCATAGAGGATCATCTGATTGTTGGTGTTTTCTCTCTGTAGTATTGTGGTCTTTACAATATAAAGTGCTGCTGTTGTGATTTGGTGCCATATAAATAAAATTTAATGGAACTGAAAAGAGGAGAAACTAAGCATCGAAACAAAACCTTTTTTGTACAAGGCTGTGAACATGCTTTTTTAATGCATTTAAGTAGACATTTTAATTTGAAAATCTATAGAGCTTGACTTGCTTTTCAAAATGGCTTCACTTAGCCATTACAGAAACTGCAATGAGGCATTGCCTGAGACATTGCTACTTGGTCAACACTTGCCTCACTTGTATTTATATCCATGGGCAAGCTTTCTTTATTCTGTCCATTTTTCAGGGTTTGCAATGGGCATTTGTGTCTCTGCATCTATACTGCTCTCATTTTCATAATCTATTTGCTTTATTTTTGCAGAGAATTATATTTGCTACATCTCTGCACTCTGACTCTCCCAAGCTGAAGACTCAGTAAAAATGTTACTGATCAAGTCACAACATAAACAGGGATTTTATTTATGTATTTCTTTTCTCTAAGTTAGCCATAACTCAGATTTTATATATAAATATATATAATTACATCTATCTAGATAGATATAGGTATAGATTTGTATGTGTGTGTGTGTGTGTGTGTGTGTGTGTGTGTGTGTTGAGATTGTGAGACGGTGTCAGAGATCCTGAGTTGGGCTGATGAATTTAAAAATGGCATTATATTCATACTGAAAATCCCTCAGGAATACTGTTCATAGTCTTCACAATGTTGATAGTCTGAACAATGTTAGGCCCTAAAACAGGTGGACTACTCAGTGTCAGCCCAACAATGACACTTTATTTTATCTCGACTGTAATGTTTATCAATCGATGCCTGACAAAGCTCCATAACAAAAAGTCTTTCATCTATGAAAAATTGTAACATTTTGAAACCATTATTACTTTGCCTAGTCCCATGTCTCCTCAAAATAGCCCAAGCTGATCAGTTCAGGCTTCACCTATAAACTGAAAACAAAAAAATTGGGTGACCAAACCCACCAAATTTGAACTTTACATTTTGATGTTAATTAGTGTCCATGCAAGATTTTGCAACCAGTTAGTGACCATATTTGGCAGATAGGCTGAATGCATGGAGATGCATACAGTTATGATCAAAAGTTGCATACACAGATCAAGGGCATGAATATCATAAAGAATTTGGACTTTTAATCAGTTTTTTTTTGTTTAATTGTTGTTGTTTTCTTTATTTCAGGATAGTCATTGTAAAGCATACACCTTTACTGACTTTAAAAAGCACAGACTGGGTGGTCAAGTCTGAATTTATTTTTGGATTTTTGCTAATCTGTACAGGGTCAAAATAATACATACATTCACTTAAATCTTTTAATAAGTAATTTTAATAATTGGTTCTACAGTATCTTTTAACTTGACAAGACCAATGACTTTAATTTGTCATCAGTGAGCATCTTGGATTTACAGAAGTTGGGAAGTTCTCTTGTAGCAAAACAACAGCAGATTCAAAGGTCATTAGTTTAAACAACTGTTCATAAATATAAGTTATTCTGATGCGTACATTTAAAAGGTCTGAAAGAAGACCCAAACTGTCACCCTCAGATGAGAGTAAATTAGTTAAGACATCTAGGAACCACCCAGGAACCATCAATGCTCGAGCCTGGCATGAATTGGAAACTGTTGGAAACCCAGTGTCACTGTCCACAGGGAAGTGAGTTTTACTTTACTAAGACAGTGTACCACTGTACCAGTGGTAGAACAATTTGCTGTTGGCTTTGTTTTCCTTCCACCTGGACTCCTCTGTGCACAATATATCTATCTCTCTCTTTACCAGTCATAGTCCCTATGTACAGTCCCTACTCTTACATTGACATTCTTGCTTTTTCTTCTCTCTCGCTGCCTCCTAAACAACCTTCCCCCTTACTTCTTCTTTCATTTTCAGTCAACAGTATCACACTTTCCACTAGATCCTGTTGGTCAATAGGGTCCAGTTTGGAAATCTCATTCTTAATTATCCACATGTTTGATTTGGCAAAGATCTTGTTAATGTCAGCTATCAAGTATGGTAGTGGTACTTTAATGCTCTGTGGCTGTCTTGCTGATATGATACTGAGAGATTGTGGATAGAATTTAATGAGGAAAGAAATGTTCAACTTCACCTCAAATCAACAGCTAAATAGTTAAAACCTGGACACATTTGTGTGTTCCACCAGGAAAATGATCCCAAACACAAATAGCTAGTTTTGGAATGGATGAAGCAGTCTAACACTAAACCTCTGGAATGGCCTTCTCGAAGCCCCAACTCAAACCCCATTGAAAATGTGTGCACTGCACTTAAAAGTAGCTAGTGGTTGCTTGTGTTGGGACACTTGTTAGTCAAAGCAGTTACACTCTTAAGTGGATGAGAAAATGCAGTTTTTGTCACTTCCACATTGTTCATTGAGCCCTGGAGATGGCCAATAACAGCAGGAATCTAAGATTTAAAAAAATGTGTCTTGTGTGATCTTGGTTCATGGTATTATGAAGGTATTTTAAAATGCATCTTTGCTCTAGTTTTCTATTATTTTGTTATTATATTGACTTGCTTGATTCTACATTGCACACATCACATTTAAAAGCTTCACTACAAGCAAAGCTAAAAGAAAATGACCTACCTTCTGAGACTGATGATGCTTGATGTTAAAAATCTTAAAGGAAATGTCACGCTCATTTGTGACAGCTGAACCTTTGAAGGCCACAGTGGCTTCGTCAGTGCCTCACTGGACACCATGATTGATTTAAGGGTCAGTGAGTCCAATACATTTCATCTGAGCTGATCTCTGAACAACTGATGTGATCTTAATTGAGTCTGTTACATCTTCCCAGGAAAAGAGAAGGAAGGGACAAATACACAGGCCTCAGAGGTATAAGGAACATCACAGAGATAATTGATGCTCACAGTATTACATTGTTCCCTTCTGGTTCCAAACAACAGCACTGTTGTTTCACTATATCCAGTTTGTTAAAATGTTGCAGTAGCATGACAACTGATGTATTTGATACCTGTATGTATGTAACTATTGTGATACACAATATATTATATAATTACAGGTACACAAAGTCATCAGCTTGGTCTAGAACAGATACAGAGGTATGATAACAGGGGTCTGCAACTCTGTTCATAGAAAAACCTTTCATGGTTTAAATATGCCAGATCTCCTTAATAAAGCAGTTTTCCTGTACACCCCTAGACCGCTTTCAGCACATCTGCTTTTTTTTTTAGATCACTTCACAGAATTTCCACATGTACAGTTTCATCACAGGCCTTACACATGAGTAGAGAGCAAAACATCAACCTCTATGTATGTCAGGTCAACCCTGCCTTCATGTCCAGAATGAACACTGGTGAATGCCAAACATGAGAACAGGAGTTTTCAGTGCTAGCGTCCATAGTGTTTAAAACGGAAGACAGTGTTCAAGTTACAGATACAGTTGTCCTTTTTTTTAAAAAGATTTTTGCATTATACCAGCTCAGGGTGCCAGTGCTGACTTTTCACTGTCTGTGTGTGAGGAAGAACTTTGCAGCAAACAAATCATGGTGTGACATAGGCTATGATGCCATAGTGCCTTTATAAACCAGCAAGTTGTCAGGGGTACAGCAGTACCTGAGAAGGTCCCACCATGTAAATTTCTGTTGCACTGATGTGACACAATTTGGGGGAGCAGCGGGGCCCATCTAGTTGGATTAAATTTGGATACTAAGTGAAGAAATAGTTAGTAACTTCAGTAATGTTCAATGAATCTACTTCAGTTCCTCTAGTAAATGATTATGTTTTTTAGTTTGTATTATAGCGCATCCTCCACTCACTCTGAAAATAGTGCATTATTTCTGGGAATGTATTTCTCTCTTCCTGAATGGGAATGACAGTATCTGCGTCACTGGAGTGTTATCATTCTTGAACTTCTCTACATTTGCTACTGGTTATAGGCAGTATATTGTTATAGACTTACATGCTATCTGTCCTAAATAAACTTTATTACGATTTACAAAGGCTTTAACGACACCCTAACTTTCCCTGTGCCACCATGTTTTAATTTTGTGTGAAATGTTTCCTACTTTTTTGAATAGACTGCAATCAAATTTAGTCCAGATTTGCATTTTGCTATCACAATGACTTGTAATCAACCCTATATCAATCAGAAGTATTGTTAAATGCTTTCATTTAGGGTATAAGCAGATCAAGTATATTTTCATTTGCCCTAACTCTCCTGTCTTTAATCAGTAAATATTAATATGCTAACAAGCTAAATATAGATGGTGAACATAATTCCTGTCTCCCACTTCCATCTCATGTAAATTAATATGACTTAAACTAATTTGACAACAAATCCTTCATCCTCAAAACAAAGACAGACCATGTTTATTGTTTCTGGTTGCTATCTACCGTGAATGGTAATACCGGTACAATGGTAGTTAATCATCCACTAGCCCCTTTTCTTCTTTCTGAAATAAGAAATACATGAAGGAATAGTTCTCACATCTTACTAACATCAGCAGTTATCACTGGATTTGTTGAATACTGAGTTAAACCTAGTAGTGAACAAAGATCTGAAACGCCAGATTGAGGAAGAATAAGGAAACTGATATGAACTTACTTCTAGTTGTGGCTTCTGTAGAGAATCGCTCCATCCGGAGTCTGGAGGAAGAACGGACAAGTGCTCTGACACAAGCCGTAGGGCTACTGTTTATTTCAGATCCGAGAGAGGTGAGGAAGTGCTGCTGGCACCGTGCAGTCGTCCTTGCCGTACATAACGCAGGAGCAGGACGGGCTTTTAGTGTGTAACTGTCACCATCTGCGCACGTGAGAGCCACAGGGACGTGGATTGCTGACTGCGGACACTCTCTGTTCCTTTACTTGACGATGACTCTGCAGGCTGGTGCGCTCTGCTACTGCACTCTTTTTGTTTTACTTTAGCAAATAAACCAAAGATCGGATGCACTAAATTCCTTCTGTCGTGCGTAATAGCCGCGCGGTAAGGCTACGGTGACGCGTTTTGCCTTTCATCATTGAGAGCGAGGCAAGTTTTCAAAGGCACCGATGAGCTACTGTCGGAGTGAGACTTTGGCATCTGAGGGTACCTGTTGGAATTAAAAAATATATATACCAACGTTACTTTAAAGGGAAACTGGATCGGTCCGTGTTCAGTGGATTTTTTGCGCCTTGGTGACCCTCTTGTGGTGTGGTATGACGGTGGAAACGATGTTTTCATGCAATACGAGTGCCATAAAGGACTGGAGCTACTTTCTGTCTCAGATATTGCCTTTGATGAATAAAACTACAGCCTCCGCTTTGTCGATGGTCAACATCGACAAGGCGGAGGCTGTGACGACCACTGTGGTGACATCCTTGCAGCCGGACGGCGCCATGAGCGCGAGTAATCCCCCTATCGACTCCAACCATACCTCGGGCATGGAGCACGTCTTTCAGTACTCGTACTCGGAGAGTGACCTGCTGTACACGGACTATCGGACACCGGAGAGAGATCCCATGCCTCTTCCCAAAGCGGTGCTCTATCTGGTCATGGCAGCGCTGGTAGTAGTGGCAGTGGCGTATGCGATAGTTGGACACCTGGTCAAAGATGTGGTGAATGACTTCGTCGGTATGTGGCACCTACTGTGCTTATATGTGTGTGTTGAGTGTACATTCAGTGCCAGTGGGTTTACTATAAAGAGCGTAAAGCATGGAAAGGTGGTAAAAACGTTCATGTGTAATATCAATACATGAATTTGTAAAAAAAAATAAAAAAAAAAATAAGTGAGACTAAATTATCTCTAAATGTCAGTAAGACCACTAGAAGCCGTTAAAGGACTGTCCCTTGAGCCCCCTTTGAGAGTCACTTTTCCTTATTCTAGAAGAACTGCTGCTTGAAAGTGACACAGCAGCGCAGAAGAATCAAAATATCTTAAGGAATGCATGAAGGAAGTGACTTGGGGCAACATTGTTTATTAAAGGAATATCTACAAGAACTTTAGTGAGAGCACCCCCCGACACACACACACACACACACACCCCAACCCCCCAAAAACAAAAAATCCAAAATGATTGTAATGCAGATGTACAGTAGCTCTGCTCTCCTAGCCATTGACCTTGTGGAGGACAAACCACTGTCTGACAAACTCAAAGCTGCTGTTTTTTTTTGTTTTTTTTTTTCTATTTTTGAGGAGCTTCCTGTGACTGATACATAATATATGAAAGAATGAAACAATGAGTCTATTTTTAGGGCACAGACACTCAGTGCTGTCTTGATCTGATAGTCAGCTTCTTCCATTAAATTGTTTAAAGCAAAATGCACTTAGTAACTAAGTGATCAGGACAGAGGAGGATATTAATCAAGCAGCAATAGGGGGCCCTAAGGGGAGTATAACACACACACACACACACACACACACACACACACACACACACACACACACACACACACGTGTGTATATATATATATATATATATATATATATATATATATATATATATTTATATATTTATATTTGGCCTGGGTATGGCTAGTGAAGCTGAACTCAGCTTCCAAAAAAATCTGATTAATCACAGTTAATTCATGATTTAATGTCTGTGTACAGTTCCTAGGGCCAGGTAGTTTGGGTAGCTTTATTTCCATTAACAAATGAAGTCATAATTTAAAAACAGCATATAAAAATTATTTATGATATAATCTGGATATTATTTCTTTCATAATCTGAATGTTAACATAATTATAATATTAACAATAATATGTATCGAAAACCTTTGACTTTTGGGTTAAGCGTGTATGCTTAATTTCTTTCATTAATATGGTAATATTTCTTCTAGAAAAATGAACACAACTACTCTTTTCTTGTGATAATTTGTCTTGCTGTAAGGAAAATAGTTTGCAAATGTATATTAAATTCATATCTATACACTATAGCTATCACTTTCTTTTGTCACAACACAAAAACATGCATCACCATATATTACTATTTTTATGTACTTTTTGTTCTGGTATTTCCCATCACAAATAAAACAGGTATTATTCAACATTTACCACTTTTTTCTTTGCATCCTTTGTATGCATTTTAAGTGTCACGAATTATACTCAGTAGTACAGCAGAACTGTACTGGTCTTCAGCACCACAGTGGCCATGTTGGTGTGTTTTCATTACCTTTTATTATACCTGTTGTGTTCATATGATTTCTGTCTTTATCATTTCATAACACTCAGAAGGTAGTGTGCTCCAAATCTTACACATTTGTTCTGTTGCTCACTGTTTGCAGGTGGAGGCAGGTCGATTGTTGGGGAAGGTGACGGTACAGACACCAGTGAACCAGGTAAAAAAAAATGTCCACATGGGTCACACGCTGCAGCACTTAGATTTGCCACAGAGACACGCTGCCCCTCCTCTCTGTCTCCTTCACCTCACCTGAACTGTTCACCTTCACATGAACATTCAAACTGACACACATGCACTAACACAAACAGAGTGTTTGGCCTCCTGGGTATTTTGCTGAGGTGTAAATGTGGAGAATCTGTGTTGTGCAGACATTTTCCTTCTCACCACAGGAAGGTTAAAAAGACTACAAAGTCTCACAGATGCTCTCAAATTTGTCCCATTTCACATCAAGCCTATCATAGCATGCAATTACCTGTTCCACGGACAGCACAGCTCTTGTCCAGAGTCAAGGAGGAATGTCAAATTTGTTCTCTTTTTTTTTTCAACTAAAGCTCCAGATTTGCAAATATGCCTGGAGAAGCACACATTTTAAATGCTTTTTCATATTAGTATGGTAGAGTCCAGCTTGGTAAAAGCTTGGTAAAAAAAAAAAAAAAGAGTCTTTTATGCTTTTGTAGCTAGCAGAAGCAGTGATACCTGCTCTCCATCAGTAAAGTTCATGTATTTCTCTGCGTATTTAGTTTCAGAATGGTGTTTCAAATTGTAAATTGTTAAATGTGTTCTCCATTAAGCACATGGCTTTACCCCTGACTTCAGTAAATAAGTACTTAGCTGTCAATCTCTTGTTAAAAACTCGTCATTGTGCATCAGTCTTACTTTTTTTAATATGACATCTTTTGGTGCTAGCAAGCACACCAGCACCAAAAAAAAAAAAAATGGTGGGTTAGTGATGTTGGGCTAGCTAATATAAAATGTGTGCTACCTGGTGGCTAGCTACAGAACATAAAAACAGCTACAGAACATAAAAACAATTCAGGAATTTAATTGAAAAATTGAATTGAATTGAAAATTCAAATTTAACGGGAACATTTAGAATGAGCGTTAAATTGCTCTCAATAAAAGTGCATATTGAGGGTCATGAGCAGAGATAAACACCATCATATAAGATAAGCATTAAGAAGCCTACAAAAACACTCTAGAATTTAATCAAGAGAACATTTAAGATGCTGTGGGGTTTGGATTACTCACTGTGAAAAAGATTTATTCCTTAGTTTAATGACTACACTAAAATCTTAGTCAGGCTGACAGACTCTTTTCTGAAGTGTTCAAATATTTGCTGTTATGCTATGAGCTGTAGTGTACACTATGGGTTTTTATTCAATCTTTGCTTAAAGACATGCTGCACACAAATTTTGATTGTGAAGTCACATTCTTACTGACTAGTGACTTGTGATTGATACCAGGTTAGTCAATGAGCTACAGATATTTCTCCATGGTATGACCAAGATTTATAAAACATATTTAATGTTTTATTCAGAATGCCCCAAAATTCACCATGTGGTGGTTTTAGGATAAAATGAAGGTTTAAAGCACTCCTGCTTGTGGCTTTATTTTTCTGACCTGGAAGCTACGTCCATATTTTATACTGTCTCTGGTTCACTTTTGAGAATTCAAATACATTTCACTTACTTTGTCAGGTTTTAGTTGTCTGACATTTCAGCAGTTAATAGTACATAGTATGATGGGTTAAATTTGCATTTTCAAATTACAAACAAAAGTAACCCATTAAATAAAAGTTGACTTTTTAATGGAAAATGCATGAAAATAGTAAAGGTCTTGTTGAATTTCAATATATAATCAAGATAATATTTACAAGGCCAAAAGGTCATTTTTTTGTCTACAAGTCTCACACAACTTGATTCACAAGCTTGAACATGACAACTCAATAAAAAGAGGGAAATGTCTTAAAAATATGAAATAAATATGTCCTCTCCTGTGATAAAACTTGTCTCTAGAGCTCCATCAGTCGAGATTTGACTCAAAGAAACATACTTTACAGTATCTGTATTCCTCTTCTCAGGTTCATGACACTCTGAAGTCTCCTTTCTACAGTTCCACATCTCTGCTCAGCTGGGATTTAAAGTGATGATGTATATCATGCTAAAACACTTTTATCTAACCACATATTCCGATGGATGCAGGATGGAGGTTTCAGTATCATTTGTGCAAATTCTTTGACATATGGATAGGAGGAGCTGGGGATAGATCCACTGACCTGATTGGTAGATGACCCACTCTACCACCTGGTCCACAGCTACCCTGCTGGCTGCTAAAAATGCAGGACTTCCAAATAACACCTAAACTGCATCAGTTCAAAAATAGGCTTAGAATTTATTGATGATCAGATCAGATGAATCTAAATGGGAATTTTTAGTGTAGCATGCTGTTGGCTCACTTTCAGTTTTTTCTCTGTCACTTTGCAGCAGTCTTAAATGCATGATTTAAGAGGGGAATCTATGGGTCTGAGGAATCCCGCCCTGCCTTCTTTCAGTTCCTCACACTCACGACTGTCAGCTATAATCTCAGCTCCTAATCTGACAGAACAATGATTGATGGGTTCCAATTCAAAAAGGCTCCACCACACATGATGGGGCTGCTGTGCAGTAGACATCTACCCCCAGAAACAATTTTATGGTGCTTTGCCTCTAATGGAATTACAGAGGCTGAACCCATCACGACTTTTTGTTAGATGAAGTTTACAGCCTTGTTCAGTGCACATTATAAATGCTCAGCATGCTTGTTTTTGCCCCGTTGCAGAATGTATGGGTTTGCAGTTTATGCTTCCCTTCCACAAGGCATCATCTATGATGGTTTATCATAAACTAACCGTGGCACGAAAAGTGCTTATTAGCTTCACTTACACGGAGAGTTCAAGTTTCACACCTCTTCCTGTGAAATTCCTGAAATTGGGTTTTGAAATTACAATAATAAACACAGCTGTATTTCCAGGATTATTTAAGTGGGATGACACACAGCAAGCCATGGGGAGGGGATAGCAATTTGAGGTTGGAATTTGGGGATGGGTCGAGGAAATAAACTACCTGAAAATGAAAATGAAAAACTCACCTTGAAGGGTAAAGGACTTAAGGAATGGTAGGTGGTTAGGCATAAGAGTGGGAATTATTTAACATTTAGCTTAGGAAAATTATTATGATATTATGTTGATTAATATATTCTAATTACATCCAAGAAAGTTTGTGTAATGGTCTGTAAAAAACAACCATTGATATAAAGTATACCCGATGCATCTGTGGCTTGTAGAACCACCTTTAGCAATATTAACTTCCATCTCTCACATCATTGTAGGGGAATTTTGGTCTGCTCTTCTTCACAGCGTTGCTTCACTTCGTTGAGCTTGTTTTTACACGACTCTTTTGAGGTCCCACCTCTTTCTGTCCCTTTTCTTTATCTTTTCCTCTTATTCCTTCTCTTTTTTGCCTCCCCTCTCTTTTTCTAACCTGTCACTTCTCCCCATTTGCTCCAACCTTGTATGACGACACAGATACTAATGTGAATAATAAAAGAAAGAGAAAAAGGAAAAGACTTAGAAGAGAAGCCTGTAGAGAGCCTATAGACCTCCTCTTAGCAAAGCAAATGTGTATGCCACAGCAGGCCATTAAGACCACGATTCTGCTTGCTAAAACTGCCAGACATAAGAGGTTTATTAAAACAAACCAAAAAAAAAAAAACAGAGAATATGTTTATATTGAAAGGTTAGTATACATGTTTTAACTGAGTATTTATCTTTTATTTGTATTTAGTTAATTGCAATTCTGAGCTTTTTTTGGCATATTTTTTAGATTCTCTTACTGTGTGCTCAATTAATTCATGGATCTTTCAGGAATAGTGGTGACTGAAGGGATTGTTCAGTAGGTGGTGGTTTTGCATGTGAACATTACCTTCTTCAGGGAATGTTAGGTCAGTAGCCTAAGTGACAGTATGACGTACTAACAAGTACAAGTGAGCCAATTTGAAAAATGCTGAAAATATTACCTGAAGTTAGATCAGTAAGATCCCTAATCCTTCCAGGTATCTGCTTTGAACTATCAAAGTTCCCTGATGCCTTTCAAAGCAACACTATGACTGTCTCTATTTCAGACTGGGTGTTTGGCTCTCGCCGTGCTGCCAACCGCAACAAGACCGAGGTTAACTCAATCACCAACACCATGAATGAGATGAGTGAGAGGCCCCCGCTGGTGGAAATGAGCTACATATCCCTGAACCACACTAACCATCTGAGCTCCAACAGACAGGAGGAGGTAGTGGTCACCATAGATGAGACACTACAGCAGCAACCTCCAAACACTCCCTCTGGGACTTAACTGCAACCGTCTGATCTTCACTGAGAGAAATCAAGCAGCATCTTTGCTTGCTTTTTGTGTTAAAGTGGATTTACAAGTCTGACACAAATGGAAGCTTTATCCACTGTTTCTTCACCTGCAGGTGGCTGTGTAATGTTGGGCCAGAAGGTACTTGGAGGCATGAGATGCTGATGTTTGTATGTGACTTGATTCTTTTTGGCTGAAGTGACAGATGAGGGCAGCTACAGCTTGTTTGGACAAGCAGCCGGAGAGACAACTGTTATTTTTTCATGCTTAGTCCTCATCGTGCCAACCCTTTTATTTCTCCAAGTTACCCCTCATCCATTTAAAATGAAAACACCAATGCAAACAATATTTAATCGCTCTAGATATACAACACATGGTGGTCAGTGCTTATTGTAACATTTCTGATAGCAAAGTGAAAAACTTCACCCTCATAAGAACAGTTAGATTAACACTTTTGTCATTTTCGCTGAGGCTGCGAGATGAGGTTTTGCATAATCAATATAAATTTGTATCTCTTTCTATATGATGATACTGTAATTACCAAAGGCAAGTCTATCCCTAAAGATTAAATAAAATCATTTGGTAGTTTCATGGTATTAGCTTGATGTAAGAGGAAACAAGTGCTAAGTCACCTTCAAGAGCTCTGATTATACCTGCTGTCAACTCTCTAATCACATCTAAGCACTCATTTGAAGCAAAAAAGTGCATTGCTTTTAATGTTATTATTGGTTACATGTCACATGGAATGGCTTTTGTCAAAGCCTTTGTTTACCTTTATTACCTCACTGTTAAGGGCTACATACTGCTGCTGATGACACTGCTCACAGATACAAATAATGGGGCTTATTTCTCCTTTGCATGTGGTCCTTATCCTCTGCACACATGGATCTACTATAAACGGTGTCTTTGAAGGGTCTGTTCTACCTGAAAGTACTGATGTCAGAACTCCAATTTTCTCTCTCATTTATAATGGGTTTGAATAAAAGGTTCGAGGAACAGGCGTCTGGTTCACATCAACAAGACCTTAGTTTGTCCCTTCCCCAATCTGCAAGACTTTTTTTTAAGAGTCTTGTTCCTCAAACATGTTAATCACACTGATCTGTGAGTGTAAAAGTTTGGAAAACAGTCTGCAAAAAAACCCCCCCAAAAAAAGCAATAAAGCAAACAAACAAATAAAAAACCCATGCTCTTTCATTTTTTACCATGCTGTTAATCGCTGTATTCCTTTCAGATCATTAAATAAATACTCATTGGTAAAAGTATTTGTTTTGGGTTTTGTGCTTCTTTAATATTTTAATAGAGAAAAAAAATCTTTTTGTTATGTAACAAAGACAAGTATCATATTATGAGTGAACATCCATATACATCAACTCATATGTCAAATTAATCCAAATTTACAGAAATATATGACTCTGTCCTCTCTTCAACATAAAACACAGTGGTGACTTTAGAAAATTTGCAGTTAGGCAATGATTAATGCAAAAAAAGAGTGGGCGGATTCCACAAAAAAAATCAGCATTCTAGAGCAGCGGTCCCCAACCCCCGGGCCTCGGACTGGTACCGGTCCGTGAGTCGTTTGGTACCGGGCCGTGAAAGTTGAGGCTCAGGTGTGAAATGTATGGTTTTCAGGGTTTTTATCAGTTTTCAGCGTTATTTTGTTATCGTTTGTATCGTTAACTCGGTTTTCCTGGGTCTTTTCACGTGTGTTATGAATAAATCTTCCTTTTTTTCGGTACCGGTACTAGTTTTATTTTGTTGTATTTATCCGCGACACCTTAAAGGCCGGTCCGTGAAAATATTGTCGGGCATAAACCGGTCCGTGGCGCAAAAAAGGTTGGGGACCGCTGTTCTAGAGGACAAACAATGACATAAATAATATATAAATCCCATATAAATCTTACAATGCCATTTAAAAACAAACCTCCTACCATCTTTTCTACTGAAATCACTCCTTCCGCTATTTACAGGTATTTTGAAAAGTCATTATATCTTTTTTTCTGTGTATTGTATTACCAAAAATATTCTCTTGTCTATGGAGCACGACTCCATAGTTGGTTTTACAGACAAGTCTAGATGAATGGAGCTGGATGGCACAGAGGGATAAAACATGTAAGACTTTGGATACTCAGGCAGTGCTTAATGTAGGTGTTATCCTTATAGTAGTCTGTGGACTACATGCCCATACTAGAATATGTCCATACTGGCCTTTAAATTGAAACTCCTTCATGTTTTACTGTTCAACCTTTATTTCTTTGAGTCTATTTTATGGTGTTAGATTTTTTTTCACTTTCATTGAAATACTCAGAAAGGGCAGTCTCTGGGTAAAGAGACAACAGAATATAAATATTATTTCAATAGTCCTGTCCCAAAGCAGTAAAGCGTGTTTCTTGAATCAAAGGCCAAATAAACATAATTAATGCATAGTTTTAAAGATTTTATTTATTTATTTATTTATTTTACAAAATATAGGTAGCCACCAGTGCTTATCCTCAGTCTCCTAGTAGATTCACATATGAAATCAATTTGAAAATCCTAGGTGACTTCTTTCTTGAGTTATTGTATTCAATGGATTTTCAGAAAACTTGGCTTCTGACCTTGACCTTCAAAGTCATTGAGATTCAAACTCATCCAAGATTCATAGTACATGCACCTATACTATGACTTTCAAAATCCTACATCTGTGCCTGGCAGAGTGATGAGCATATCCCATCAACAGGGGTGTATTTTTCTTAATCCAGCCCTCCCTCAATAACTCAGGTTCTTTAACCAACTGCTGTGCTGTGAGGATGCTATGGAAATACTAATGAGCCCAGCATGCTGCTCACGTGTATGATACAATACAAATGGGAATAAAGGCCATTGGGGCATGAAATTTCACCGTTTCAGAATGTTTTGAGATCCCTGTTTCATTCTTTTAACCATTAAGTGGTTGGTTTATCCAAACTGATCTTTACACGTACTGAACAGATAAAATTTGCTATTGCCCATAATCATTGCCTTCATTTGAAGGTGTACTATCCTATGTATTATGTATTGTGCTATGTGGTAAATTTTACCATAACAATCAACAATCATTATAGATAACATACTCACACTGCAGACATTAACATTCAGTTCAAGCAGAGCCACTCTGAGACATCCATTCCACTTCCTGTTATTTCTACTAAGTTGGTGCAAAATCTAGTTCTTAATGAATGCCAGTGGACAGAACTTAACGACTAAATACGCTATACAAAAAGCCCATATGAAATTAGCAAATGACAACAACACTTGTACCCTTACCTTCCTTTTCGTGGGACGCTAATTTTACCTGATAAATGTTAGCTGGCACATGCCGATTGGTTCATTTATCCTTAAGAACAGGACACACGTGTGAAATGTTAAAAAAAAAAAAAATCAGTTTGGGTCATCTGTCATCCACTGTTAGGTTAACCTACCAGTGGAATTCTATAATTTAAAAACTAATGCACCCTTATGCATTAGTTACCATAACTAACCCTTATGTAATGCATAATCCGAACTGTAGACGGGTGTCAAAATATACTCTCCTTACCATCACTACAACACACATTGTTCTGTGGTACTTTTCAATCTTTTCGTGTTCCTTCTTCATGATGTTGCTGTCATTGGTATTGCCACTTCTATCACTACAGCTGTCTTCTTCTGTTTGTCTACCACCACTATGTCCGGTTGGTTAGCAACCACCATTTTGTCCATCTGTATGTGGAAGTCCCACAGGGTCTTAGCTCAGCCATTGTCCACCACCCTAGGGATCGTTTCCTTTGACCTCAGGACAGTCCATACTCGGCACAGATGTTTCTGTGTACTATGCTGGCCAGTTGGTTATGGCGTTCCATGTATGCCCTGCTGTTATGTGCTGGATTGTCTCGGTGGCATCTTCACACAGCCTGCTCTTGTGTGGTGTGAATAGACCCCAGCCTCTATGGATCTTGTGCTCAGAGCTTGTTCGTGTGATGCTATGATTACTGCCTCTGTGCTGTCTTTCAGTCCAGCTTTGTCCAGCCACTGGTAGGATATCTGGATATCACCCACTTCCTCTATCTGCCTGTGGTACATACCATGATGGTTCCTCCTTATCCTCCTCGTTCTTGGGTTTCTGCTGCCTGAGGTATTCACTGAGCACGCGGTTAGTTGGGGACATCTTCTTGATGTACTCATGGATGTTTGTTGTCTCAACACCAAACTAGTCTTGCAGTCTTAACTGACTGCTCAGTCTACCAGTAGCTGGTGTTTTGCTCCTCTGGTATTCTTGCCAATCCCGACCTGTTCCACACTCACTGAGCCATGTGCCTGTTCATCTTAGCCGCTATGATGCCTGACAGGAGCTTCCACGTGGTACTGAGGCAGGTTATTGGCCAGTAGTTGGATGGGACTGGTCTCTTCTGGGGGTCCTTGAGAATCAGGACTGTCCGGCCTTTGGTTAGCCATTCCGGGTGTCTCTCGTCAACTAGCAGCTGGTTCATATGTGCTGCCAGATGCTCAGGGAGTGCATATCTATCTATCTATCTATCTATCTATCTATCTATCTATCTATCTATCTATCTATCTATCTATCTATCTATCTATCTATCTATCTATCTATCTATCTATATATATATATATATGTATATATACATACATACACATGCATGTGGAGTTTATATAAGCAGCTGACCGTGCTGCTTATATCAGCAGCCTGCTAATTGCTGCTACATATTCTGTTGCTCATGTTATACCTGAAATAAATGATTTTTCTAGGACCCCCCCCCCCAAAACATCTGATAGAAAATCAGTGTCTCTTTATTGTATTATTTAAATTCACACATTTATTGCTAGACAAGATTAAAAAATATCTTCTTCTAAAAGGAGCTAATTATTTGATCTGATTTGACAGTTCACACATCACAGACTACCCCCGTCTGAATTTTTCATCACCCCAAAGCACCTTCTAAGTTTGAAGTATTACTGTCTTCATGTGTGCAGAGGACAATCCAGCTTTGTACTCATAATGCTGCTGAGTGTAGCTGTTGTCAGGGGCCACCCCCATTAAAAGACTGGATGACACGCAAGCTAATGAAAGGGCAGCAAGGCCTGCCAGGCACCCTGCCCGCTCAGGTAACCATCTGTTACAAAAAACTGCCCCCTAGCTTGCTCTGTGAGACCTCCTGTCACCTCAGTGGCTTTGTCTTAAGAGCTGTCACCTTGCTTCATTAGTACTACTTTCCAGTGAAGTGCTTTCAACCTCACAACCAGCACCCCTGAGTGTGCTACCTTTAGTGTCCCTTTCCTTAGAGAAGACTAAAGTTTGTATGCAGTACCTTGTACAATTCTTGAGTCACCCCTCAGTGGTTTAAATTTTGCCATAAAAATGGGAAATAGGTGCAGTAATTTATGTGCAAAGAAAAATGGAAACACAGTATAACTGGCAAAACCAGAGTTTGTCAGATTCAAATGGCCTAGAAAGTCAATATCTGGTATGACCACCTTTATACTTCAACACAACAGGAACTCTTTCAGGTAAGCTTTCTTGTAATTTCTTTAAGGCATCATCAAGAACAGTGCTCTGGGCTTTTTGAATGAAATTCACAGCTCTACTTTGGATATTGGCTGCTTGTTTGTTCTGTTCTTTGTCAAGGTGATCCCACACTACTTCAGTAATGCTTATGTCCAAGGCTGTGGGGAGAGCAGTCCACAACTCACAGTGTATATTATTCCATCCAGGCATGTTTTTACCTCATTGGCACTGTGTTTTGAATCACTGTCACACTGAAAAGGGAAGCCTTTCTAGTTGGCAATACATGGTGGATCCTAATCTGATGGTACTTTTCTGCATTCGTAACTCCATTAAGCTCCTCAACACCACTGGCTAAAATGCAGCACCAAACAATGACAGAGCCACCACCATTTCTTTTTTTTCTTTTTTTTTTTTACAGATAATGGACTGATTCTTATATTCAACCATCCTTCCATTAAGACTACTTCTGGTGAGGCTTTGAGTACTGTAGATGGATTGGCTGAATTGTCAAAAGCATTTCTCAGGTCCTGTCTCAGGTCTTTTCTGGATTTTTCCCTATTGCTTAAGGACATGTCTTCTGATACTGCTCATCTGCTGTAGATTATTTTTAAGGGTTGCCGTGTTTTCTTTTGCCCTCCACTTTTCCAGTTTCCTCAGTGACACCCTGCACACCAATCAAATATATGCCAAGTTTTTGGTTCATAGCTCTTTTGGAAACATGTTGCTGGTACAAAATTACTATTTTATGCCGGTCAAAAAATTTATTTTTGCAACAGGTCACTGCTAACAAATTGCTTAAAGCTACAATTTAAAATGTTCTTTTCTAAGTTGTCTGTTATGTGTGGACACATCACTGGTCCATCACTTAAGTTAGGTATCTTTTTATGCTTGAGTAATGCAGAGAACAAACAAACATACAAACAAAAATAATAAGGTACAAGGACCCGACTAATAGTGAATGAAAAAGCAGCTAAAGTCCAAAAAAGACCTTCAGGAAGCCTGTTGAACTACTGCTCAAGACCACTTAAAAATGTCCAAAAAGTCTGGTGGAACATTTGCACAGTACCTTATTTTCTTTTCAGCTCAATTCCATTTAACTTTATTCATATACCTCTTATTCACAACGACAGCCACCTCAAGGTGGTGTCTGAAATGACAGTTGTTCTGCCCTAATCCATTTCGGCCTTCACAGAATGTCCATTTTCCCCCCTGCATGTGAGGACGAAGACATTTTTCCCATCGACAGCAGGTCCTCCTCATTGTTTGCTGTGAAGGAGAGAACAACACTAAATTATTGACAGTGTTCCTATATTACTTGGCCATTGTGAGCAGAAAAAATGTTATTTCTACAAACTTTGTAAAGAACAGTGTACATGAATGAGCTTCATCACAGTGGTTTGAAGCATTTCTAAATTTGAATTGGCAGCTATTCAAAGAGTAAAAAGGTGCAAACTGAGCATAAAAGGTCAAATCTACAGATGGCAGGTTGTGTTCTGGATCCACAGGTGGACAGAAATTACTACCTTTATGTGTTGGCATTTGGATTTACTGAATGCAACAACATCACCAGCCCCCAACCCCACCACAGTGTAGTAACTGTAAAAATGTACATAGTTTGAACCATAGATACCTCCATACAAATAATCACAGAGCGCACAGAAAAGAGAAGTGTTTGCAGGATAGTATTTTACTGGCTAAAAGGGGACAAAACTGCCCCCAAGTGACCAAAGTGGTACAAAGCAAGGAGAAGGGAAAATCTGATTAATCAAAAAAATCAAAGACAGACAGTGGAATACTTAAAAAAAGTAACCAACTATTGTATTAGAGCTTTTGATTTAGAGTATTTATTTTTATTTATATTTATTTAGGTTTTTATGTCATTCCATGTAATAACAATTCACCACAATTAATGGAAAATCTGTTGTTTTTTTGGTTATTTATTGGAGTTTGGTGTATATACGTAGCTTCTTCCTCACACTAATCATTTTCCCCTTTTTGTTAAAAAGTTTCTTAAAGCTGCATCATATCCATCGATGAAGTGGTAGTTCTCTATACTTTCTTGAATTCTCATGTGCATATATTGTCTACTGTTTACAAGAGCCTTTCAAATATGAGCTATGGAGACTACCATCACCTGTCAAGGCAAACAATTTGATTGGGGTCAAGTATATCCAGTAAATGGCAATATAACCACTATAGCTCTTTCACATTGTCCCACAAAAAGCCAGAGGGTTGGATTTGAGAAGCAAAGTGTGCATAGTTTTTTCACACTGTAAAAGCACTATTCTGTTGCCCCAATGCTCTCAGCTACAGATTTTACAGCACCACTAACTGGAGGTTGATGTAAATGTTACTGGAGCTGGAACTCTCTTGGTTCAGGAAGAATAAGTCATGATATTTAATGTCTTATATACTCATATAAAAAGTTATCTGCTGACCAGTGTCATAGCTAAAATAAATAAATAAAATGCATCTAACATGTCATTGTTTTGCTTATGTGTGTGTGTTTTTTGTTTTTGCCTTTGTGTTGTAGGTGCTGTCCCTGATTTTGCATTTCATTTGTGCACTATACAGCTGGTATGAATGTGGAATTCAGTGAATGAATTTGAACATCATCAGCTTAACTTCAAATTCATCTCTGCTACCCTTTATGTAACAAACTCTGACCATGACCACTACAGCCACTGTGCACTAGTCACACACTGTTCTTTGGTTTAAATCCATGCTGGTTTTGTTTGTTTTGTTTGTTTTGCAGCATGTTTCACAACTTGAAAAACACAATCGCACATATACAGACCCAGTATCTGATTTAAATACATGCGGACTTACATGTAAGCTTTACATTTCCAGTTTATCAAACACCACTGAGCAGTCCTTACCTTTAAGTCTAACCTCTCTTCTTCCTTTCTAGTTCTGGCTTTCTTACCTTCCTCCACGTCTAAGTAAACTTAACTCTCTTACTTTTCTCTCCCTGTGAAATACAGCAGCTGGACCTTTGCATTCAAAATGTCCTGACACAAAAAAATTACACACTTATGCTCACTCTTCTTCTGCAGGGCTAGCTAGATGCTGAAGTACCACAACTTATGGACACCCACAGTCATTCCAATGTAGTGCCAAAACAAACAAACAAAACAAATAAATAAAAACATGCCCACTTTAACCCCTGACTATGGCACATAATTTTGCCTCTTTCATCTGTTTTTATGTGACATCCTCTCGTGACTAATAAACAAACAAGATTGCCTTTCATGTGTTACTGCTTATTAAAAGCATTATTATTACCATTACTATTATTACCATTATTATTATTAAGCATTATTATTAAATTTATGTTTGTTGTTTCATTTTCGTATAAACCAACAACAGACAGAACAGTAATATTTAAAAAGCCTATTTCATTGATACACTTTGGTTGGTAACAATCTTTTAAAAAGACATCTGCTGGACGATGGTTTTAAGAAAAATTTATTTTGCCTTACGGAAAATCTGTGAAGGGTAAAGACTCCTCAAGGCCATAAACCCACCAGGAAAGTGCTGAAAAGCGTCGGTTTCTCGTAGACTACTACCCATCGAGAGGATTTGCCCCCTGCTGACCATTAGGAGGGATGCATGTTTAAGCCACCTTACCTTCCTGCATGTTTTGTTACATGCAAGTATTGAGCTTTTTAACCCACTTCTTCTCTGCCGTGGCTTCTTCAGATATAGACTTAGCGTATAAAACAAAAACTCTATCACCATTTACAGAATAAAACCCAACTTATTACATCATATTCAATATTTTTTTTTATTTGTAACCTTGTTGTAACCTATGTTGTAACCTGTTTATTAGCGTTTCCTGTTGATGAACTTTACATACATTCTAAGTTAAATTGTTAAAAACAATTTAACTTAGAATGTATGTAAAGTGCAAAAACGCTGCCATATGACAACAGCAGAACAGAGCACGGAGACAATGAATAACAGAATAAGTGATCTAATGTGGAAATTTGTTTTCAGTCCTAGGTTGAGGCGGAGCTTCTGTAATCTTTCCGAGGCCCACACACAGAAGCCAAAGCCCTGCCGTTACCATAGCAACGACTCGCGGAGTATGGGAGATGCCACGAGCGACTCGCAATTGGTCACCTCGGATCGTTGTTCCGTCCCAACCTCCCCTATGATTTGTTTCATGTATTGTCCGTCTTAGAAGCTGCAACATGATTGGCTACCTTCTACATTCGCGGCCCGCCTCTGTGAGTAAGCGCTCCCAGCTGCACACACGTCGGGAAGAGTCGTGCGGACGACGTTGTACATTAAAGCGAAAGCTTAGTTGTTTTCAGGAGTAAAAAAGTTAATCTGCGGTTGACTGTTTTTGGAGTAGTACGCTTTCTTGGAAATTCACAAAGTGGTGGGAAAGTTGGGAGACATGTAGAGACTTTTTGGTCGCCGGTATTGTAGCTTGACGATGGAGGAGCCAGCGATAAGGCAAGCGATTAATGTTAGCCAAATTAACGCTTTTTGGGGAGGACATTTTTGTTTTGTTTACGTTGGGATAAAATTTACGTTTTAAAATGGCGAGTTAAGCTAAGAGTCGTGTTCCAAGAGTGCGGTGGTGTATGAGAAGTGCGTCTAAACGTGCCTGAGTGTAATAAAAATGCTGACATGAATCTTTGCAGAGAGTTTGAGATGTCCCTGTCAGATGGTCCCTCTGACGACGACGACGAATTCCCGTCGACTTTACCCACAGATGGCAGCCACAGTGGGAGCATCCGCAAGGTCAGACACCCACACTCTTACATTCATTTCAAATAAAAAAATACTGGATAAGTAAAATTAGAATACAGTCCACGTGATAATGCTGTGTGGCTTCACTTGGGGATCTTATTGGACCTGTAATTAAACTACAGAACATGAAACCTGAATGTCATCGATAATCATGTAAATTGGCAAATGTAAACTTTAACTTAGGGAACAAAGAAAGTTAACAGCAGGGATAATACCCACATTATTGGGAAAAAGAGCACATGTTTTCACTGACCACATTTTCTGAGTTTTGACATAGTGACCATCCCAATACATCAGAGAAGGGCTGAACTGATCTAGCTCTCTATATACATATACCTTGGCTTCCTGTAGATGTTCACAGAGTGCTGATCGTATACCACTGTTAAATTATTAGTCTGTAATTTATTTATTTTTATGAGACTGTGTGACATCAGGATCCCCTGAAACATTGCTTTCCTGACATTGTTAAATAAAATGTAACAAATAAGTAAATCACAGAATATACATTTACCAAACTGTTAGTTGTCACTTTTACCAATAAAAAAATAATAGATGATATATAATCTATGCATGCTGTATTAACAGCAGTGTGTAGTTACTTTGCTTACTGTATGTATATAATAGTGTGTTGTACCAAAAACCTCTTGGTGGTTGCTTTAGTCATTAGCTGGGTGCCACAGTTGCGAGTAGTGTACCTGGAGGATTGTGACATGTCTGCAAATAATTCCAAACTACTTGCCAAGTTGTCTGTGAAAAGCAAGAAGCAAAATGAGTGAGCATTTGCCTTCCAAAAAATTTGCAATTTTTAAAAATGTGTTTCTTTCAGCAGTGAGGCAGAAGTTTCACCGTTGAAGGCAAATGTTCTTTGCCTCCTGTTGGCAGTTTTTCACATTTTCACAAGTTTCTCTAATGCTTGGAGAGTAAACAGCAAGTGTTTACAGACAGTCAGCATCTTCCGTGCACCAGTCTGTTAGTGACCAAAGCAATCAGAAGTACGATTTTCAGTCTTTGTAACCTGCCCTGCCGTGGGAGATCAGTTCAGTTCACTGGAGGGTTACTTGATGTGCGCATGTTAAACAAACTCCTTTACTGGGAGGTAAAGAGATATATGAAGAAAAAGAGAGAGACAAACATAACAACTATATACTGTTGAGATTCCTGGAAGAGGGATAGAGAAGAAGATGGAAGGAGCAGTAGGGCATAAGAAAAAGGGAGTATTCAGCTTGTTTACAGTACAGCTCCGCCATCTGTCATGTAACTGTACATTTGTTTACCTCAGAGTGTGAAAGTGTGCTGTACTGTATGACACATGTCTGGTTTTAGTGAGCACACAAATTACCAGCTGTGAGGCAGTTCTTAAAGTATTGTGAGCAAATTGCCTCTGTTGAAGCAAGATTTTAAAAAGCTGTTAAATCTTCAAACACATGTACAGATCCTGTTAAAGTTTTTTATCTTCTGAGAGAATGTATGTCCTCTGCTTTGTTGTGGCACAGTATTATCATGTTAAGCAGTCACAATGACCTTCACGTGTTGTCACGTCCATCATCTCTATGCTATACCGGGTTTGTAGTGTGAAGTAATTCTTTCAGACTGCTCTCCACTGGCAGTAATGACATGCCATGGTGCCATGGTAAAACTGGGGTTAGTGTCATGTGAAAACAGGAAGGCTTAAAAAAAATAAAAAGTAATTTCTCACTGCGCCGCAGTCTGTTTGAGATTTATTTTCGATATATCAAATCTTATCCCCACTGTGGCTGTGTCTGTTACGGTTTCTTTTTTTTTAGCGTGTGTTTTTGGACAGGATAATTTCCATCGGGGAAAACATTAGTTAGCTGGTTGTAAGTCTGCCAGCTGCTTCCAGTACTTCTTACTCAGATCATACAGCATGAGGTAATGTTGTCACATTTGCACAGCTGTTCTGTGTTTTCTTGGGCAGACTGCCAAAATATATTAACAGCCACCAAGTATATTTGGTAGTCTAGTGTAGCTGTCTTTTTTTTAAGTTTTAGGTTTTTCAGCAGCTTCCATGATGGATTTACTGGTACTACATCAGTTTGCTCCAGTTTTGCAAATTCATTAACTCAACCAGCCCTGACCCTTCCACTTTGTGTTTCTCTAAGGCTCGATATCATTCAGCTTCCTCTCCAGACTCCAGTGTTTCTCATACAAGGACTTGATAACGATATTAGTGGAAGTTCACATGCCCTTACCATTGTGTTTCTTTACAGTCTGGTCCACTTGCCAGTTTCTTTTGTTGCTATCTTTGATATTAGTCAGCTGCTTGAGTTTCTCATCCTGTAGTCAACTGGATGGTTTTAAACTGGTGTCTGGAAGTATCTGTGTTGTGCTTAGAGCAGCAGTCCCCAACTTTTTTGCGCCACGGACCGGTTTATGTCCGACAATATTTTCATGGACCGGCCTTTAAGGTGTCGCGGATAAATATAACAAAAATAAAACCAGTACTGGTACCAAAAAAATAGAAGATTTATTCATAACACATAATGGAAAGACCCAGGGAAACCGAGTTACCGATAAAAACGATAACCCCATAACCTTTACACCCTTATAACATACAGCATCATTTACGCTATTGCTTGGAAAAGGGTTTGCTTTCTTGCCGGTGAGTAGATTAATTAAGATAGTCTAATTCTGTGGGAAATGCAACTTTTGTAGTTGGTCATTCAGTAATTCTTTTACCTCCTCCATTTCTTTATTTCATCTGCAGGGCTGTGATCCTTTGGCTCAGACTCAGCGCAGTAAACTGCAGCATCGACGGGCTCGCATCAACCAGCAGATCAACAAGGAGATGCGTATGAGAACTGGAGCGGAGAACCTGTTCAGGTGAGACATTGCGACGGATCAGAACATTGCATGCGCAATTTTTATTTTATTTTTAATTACTTTTCTGTTGTAATGTTACACGAGGGCAGCACGGTGGTGCAGTGGTTAGCACTGCTGCCTCACAGCAAGAAGGACCTGAGTTTGAATCTATTGTGTGTGTGGAGTTTGCATGTTCTCTCCAGGAACTTTAGCTTACTCCCATAGGTAGGGTGGTTGCAACCCGATATCACAATAGAACGTGAAATAGACATAGCAGTCCACGGTGTCCATTTCACGTACATGCGCACAGAAGTTGCAGTAACGGCAGAGGAAGATATTTTATTTCAAGCCAACATGAACATAATCGTGGAAAAGCATTTAAACAGACATTATTACATTAACATTAACAGTTATATGTATATACATATTAGCTGCCTAGCTTAATCAATTTTGATGATTAAGGACCCTGGAATGTACTTCATACATTTTTCTCACTACCAACTTCGTGGCTTTAAATAGATTATTTCCTCCTTCTAGTAATGCAACATCTGCATGCGTGTCTGTTTCACAGTTTGGAGAGGCAAAAATGGACACGAATCTTCTTGGAAATAAGTGATGCAGTGCTGTAGTGTTGAGCTGCTTTTCCAATCCCATGGGTAAAAAATTGTGAAGCTTTGTGTTTGTCAGCTGTATCACAGTTGCTTTAAATATAATGTATATTCACTCGTCACACAGCAACTTTTTCTGTTTGATTTTGTGAGAAATGCCATTCAGGTGCCATCTGTGTTGTCGTCTTTGTTAGTTGCCTCACATTTTTGGTTCAGTCGGTTGATGGGAAAAGGTCAGAGATCACTCCCATCCTAAAGAAACACACACACCAGCACCACCCAGTTTTACAGCTCTGTTTGTGTTCACTGTGTGTGAATATGGCTGTTTATGTGCTTGTGCTGGTTTATCTCCTCCCTGTTGTGCAAATTTTTGCTTTTTTTGTATTAATGCTTTTTTCAAACAAAACAGTGAGTGAACACTGCATACTTTGGCAGCATGAGCACCACTGAAGCTAATCTCCCAACTCTCTGAACTGCTGGCCCTGTGTCTTGAAGCAGCCAGTTGTCATTCACACAAACCAGAGTTTTACTGGTGAGGAAAGTGAACGAAGTTAAAAATGAAATGTTCACATAGCATCAAGGTCTTGCCTCCGAGGACATTGGCATCATCTTTGTCCAGTGTCTTTCCATGGCTCTCCTCTATATTCTGTCTCCTCAACTCATTCTCAACACGTCCATGTTTATTGCCCACTCAGAGGTAAATTAGTACAGAGCCTCAGAGTATATGCATGAAGTATGTGGATACATTTGCTCTAAACCTCTGCTGTGGCAGTTTTAGAATGTTTAAAGTATGAGCAGACCGCTGTGCAAAAGTCTGTGGAAAGACATGGGACATGCTGCTGCTCCAGGACTATTCGGGAGGAGGAGTAGGAGGAGCCACTTAATTAAAGCAAAGAGCTCCTTTCTGCTTCCTCAGTGGTGCCGCATTAAAATCTAATCTAATCAAAATAACCATGTTTTTAATTTAAGACAGACTCACTGTTGTCTCAGGACTTGTTTTTGCAACAACTGGTAAAGTTGAAAAAAATCTTTCTTCTTTCTTTTTTATTTACTCTGTACTTTCTGTATTATTTTATTGTATTATTACGATGCTTCAAAATGCTCCCATAAGTTTAGTTAGTGTAGAAAACCACAGCTGATATGAGATTAATAAATTACTCTTTTGATGACCTATCTGTCGTTCTATTTGCAAATTCTTATTTCATAGTCAAGCCAGTTTGAGTGGCCTGACTGCAGTGGCTGTTGCTGTTTTGTTTTCTAAATGTTTTAAATGATGAAACAGTCCTTAAAGTAATTACTGTGTAACAGGGTGTTAAGTTCTTTTTATTTGTCTTTTCAATGTTTCCCTAGCTCCACATTTGACCTGATTTAGGCTCTTATCCCGAAAGGTGATGACTCAGTTTACTGGATATAAAACAAGCACTCTCTCCCGTTCTATTGGGACGCTCGGTCACATAGACAAAGACCCCCACACAGCCCGTCAGCCTGTAATCAGCTAGCTTTGTGTCTGCCCCCGTCCTGTTCCCATGCAGAGATTCCCAGCGGTGCTCTGGCAAGCTCATCCCCCACTTATTTGTCTGGTGCTGTCAGACCTTTTTTTTCTGTCCTTCTTTTTCCAGTGAAGTGGAACACATAGACACATGAACACACACACACACAAAAACATGTAGCTTTCACTTGCACTTCACTTGTTGTGAAACTGTTGTGGAACTGTGTCATGGTATTAGTGCTGGTGTGTGGGAGTCGATGTTTGTGTGTGTTTGTGTGTAGGGGGTTTGGGATGCTAATTAAATACAGGGGAGGGGGTGTCACTAATCAGGGTTTGTGATTGGCTAATGAAGACGTCATGTTCTGTGCTGCATGTAGGAGCTCAGCTGAGGGGCTGTAATGTTGTTTAAACATCATCCTAGCGACAGGGGTCCATGCAGACCCCAGAGGTATTTTATTTTTCTTATCTCACAGGTGCTTTTTTAAATTTATTTTATTTATTTATTTAGAAAGAGGGGCAATACATATTAATGAACACTTAAACAAATGTAAATATGCCAGATTATATGGCCTGCATTTGTATAGCCTTGGGCTAATTTCCATCTGCAGACCCTCTGGCAGGTTGGTGTTAAACACAAGTTAGTAAAAACATACAGAGACACTATTTACAGGTCATGTGACAAGGACTATTGTTCAGTTTTTTAATGACTTTGTCGATCAGTTTGTTCTTAATGATATCAGAACATTGTTTTCTGTTTCTGCTTTGGTTAGTGCTTTTAAAAAATTAAAATGTGTTATGGCCACGGGAAAAAAAAACTTCTAACATTTAAACTTCTCTGATTCTTCATCTCATAAGCAAGAAATACTTGTGTTACCCTTCTGGCGCTGCAGCATGTTGTGTGTGTAAGTGGATGTGTGTGAAGGGGATATTTGGCAGCCTTTTTAATGCTGACTAATCAGATTGGCCCTGGCTTGATCCTACATATAGGTGTGTGTGTGTGTGAGACTGGGAGAGGCAGTGACAGATGAGGAGAGAGGTGAAGCTGAAGTGGTCTAACTGGAAAGCTTAACCTGATTTAAAAAGTCCTCAAAAGTGAGCTTCAGTTGTGTGTTTGAACTGAGATTGGTCATGTGTTAAAGGATAACATGGAAAAAGTGCCACAAATTTTTCAAATTCAAAGTGATGTGAGTGTTCTGGTAACAGGTATATGCAACTGAAGATGAAGTGCTATTTCAAGATAAACACTCAAACATATGTTTTTTTTAGCTCTTTACCGCTCAGCCATAAAAGGCTGATGGGGTGTTGTAGTCATCCCTCCAGGTGGGCAGATGGGCAGCTGGGCAGGCTGGACACCTAAGTTTGTGATAACTCAAGAAGGAAGTCACCTAGGATTTTCAAATGCCATAGGTGCATCTACCAAAAATCTCGGATGAGTTTGAGTCTTAGTGACCTCAACCTAAAGGTCAAAGGTGAGGGGTAGTTTTCTGAAAAGCTTGTGAATGTGATAACTCAACAACAAGGCGACGTAGGAGCTACAAATTGATATCATCAGTGTATCTCCTAGAAATATCTGAGGATTTTGAATCCTCAAAGTCAAGGTCAGAGGTTTAGTTTTCTGATTTTTTTTGAATATGATAACTCCAGAATGCGACAGTGTATTCATATTCATACCACAGGTGCATCTACTGAAAATCTTGGATGAGTTCTCAGTGACCTCACTCTCAAGGTCAGAGTAAGTTTTCTGAAAGTCTTGTGAAATCGATAACTTGGATTTTGGCGACGTGGATTTTGTAGAAACATCTCCAAAACTGACACCAGAATTCCCGCTAAAACAGGATACAGAATAGATGGGGTGGATAGATGGGCCAGAGGAAATGTAAGTAAATTTGATGTTGCAGACCTTTATTTTTTCAGTTCATCTAAACTCAACCATTTCTTCTACATTTCTGTGAATTTGACACAGTGCCCATTTTGATGCATTTCTCTCCTTCATGGATAGAATGTCTTTATGACTGCAAAGTCCCAATAATTTTGTGCACTGTTTAGGACCAATAATGGAGGAATTCTCTACCACTTTTCTAAACAACAACATAGTAAACTAGAGATGCTTCAGATTTCCGGGAACATTGTGTACCCCATAGAAGTATGAGCTGGCATTAGTCATCGACCCTCTCATTGTTTTTGGGGGGTGAACTGGAGAAAGTGAATGAATAGTGGTTGACAGAGGGAGGAGAAGGTGGAGAGAGCTGCATAAATTAAAGAGAGGCTTTTTGTGCCTTCACCCCATCCTGAATTTATGTTCTCAGAAAAGTTTGCTGCATCCACTAATACTGAATGAAAGTAGCAAGTCAGTTTTTAGCTGTGTTGTTCTAATTGTGATACTGGGCTCTACGACAAAGCAGATTAGGAATCAGCCCAAGTACTGCTTTTAGAAAGCCCACAAAGAAGTATTGAGAACTGAAAAACAAAACAAAACACCTGGACGTCTTTGTGTTTTATTCTGCAGGGCGACAACCAACAACAAGGTGAAGGAGACGGTGGCTCTAGAGCTCAGCTTTGTCAACTCCAACCTGCAGCTGCTCAAAGAGGAGCTGGAGGAACTTAACAGCAGCATGGACGTCTACCAGACAGACAGGTGCACAAATGCATGCGTATTTGTCCCATTAATTCCAGGCCGTGCTTATTAGACTAATGATCATTATAATTGGGGAAAACAAGCATCCATTATATTTTTGTAGTGATGCTGGCACTGGGTGTATAACCTCCTTGTACTTGGATATTTGTGATGACCACTTTATGTGTTGGTCCTTAGAAGATAACATTTCTATTTAAAATTTAAAAAAAGAAATTTTTTTTTTTTTTTAACAAAAAAACCCAATTTTTTTTGTTAAAAAACAAAAAAAATTGTTTTTTAATAATAGGATGGGGTTTAAGTCAAAGTTGGGTTTCAGTCACATTTATTTAAAGAGACTAAAGGAAAAAAGCATCCACATATGTGTCATGCATTCTGTCACAGCCATAAGATTTTTGCCTCCACGGCTCCGTATCGTGTGAGGGAAAAATCCCCTGATTAGAGTATAGTCAATAACCCTGTGGTGGCAGTGTGCACATTTGTTGTTATTGTGAATGGCAGTAGGTAACTGTGGGGGGTGACAGGCTTACTGCTTGGCTTTAGCTTTGCTGATTAGCAGGATGAAGCACTGAGAATAGTGCTCGCTGGTTTTGAAAACAAGCAGATGGCAGCAGCAGTCATTGTCGAAACCTACACTACCTCTGTTAATTTCTTTTTGTAGTGAGGCTGTCAATGTTCCAATGATCCCACTTGGCTTAAAAGAAACCAAAGAGGTGGATGTCACTGTTGCTATCAAGGTGAAGTCAGCATCTATCTACCTCCTTCTCTTTATTTATCCAGTTTGTTGTTCTTTTCAAGAAAAACTTGTGTTTGAGTAAAAAATTATTGCAATAAATGTATCCTAATAAAAGTTACTGAATCAATGTTTTTAAGCGTATTTTACAAGCAGTGTTTATATTTTTATGCTAATTTACATTAGTTGGCCTGACTTCTTTTCATTACTTGTTCATTACTAAACATTTGACACAGATGGGTAGTTTGATGAAATATCATATTTTTGTGCTTATTTGCTTTCCTTTTTCCAGATAGTATGGAAGAATAACCAAAATCATCTTCATGTGGACACGTGAAGATAATTTTTTTGTCACCGTGTCTCTGTCTGCCTTCACAGGACTTCATATGTGAGCACTATGGGGAGGACAGCTTTCTCTATGACAAGGAAATCAAAGAGCTTATGGAACTTAGACAGGTTAATAAATTCACCCATACAGTTTAATCCAGAGTAAACATTCTGCTCATCATGGGTAGAAAAACAAGTGGAATGAAAAGTATTGATTTATTTAAAGTTGACGTCTCTTTTAGGCTGTCTGTAGCTGACATTAAATGAGTGTTAACATTTAGTTTATTGTTGATTCAATCAGGCCATGCGTACACCCAGTCGAAACCAGGCCGGTCTGGAGCTGCTAATGGAGTACTACAATCAGCTGTACTACCTGGATCAACGCTTCTTCTCTGCTCAGAAGAATCTGGGTGTTCATTTCCACTGGTATTATATGATAGCATAATTTAAATACTGAAGGGGTATCATAATCATTAACATGCATTTTACAGTATGTGCAATATGCAGTAAAATAACAATGGGCAAAGGAACAGCTTTTTAAATGTGCACTTTAGCCGTGTTGTTACTACATCCTGGTGCCTTACTGCTGCTCTCTCTTTCAGGAGAAAATCGAAGCATTCAATAGTTGTTTTCCAGGGACAGATTTATGTAATGTGACCATAAAACCATTTTTCCAGAATTAAAATCTCATTTATGTTTCTAAGTGGTTGGCTACAAATTTTAGTTGAGCTTGAAGGTGCTAATTATGAAGCAGAGCATGGATGGCAGTGTCTCATTCCATGACTGTAAAAAAAAAACTTAAGCTTAATAGTCGATGAAGACACTTTTGTTCCAGCAGCTTAAACTCTGGAGGGGCTTTGCTCATTGGTGGTTCCCTTTTCGTTTGTCATTCAGGTATGACTCTTTGACTGGCGTTCCATCGTGTCAGCGTGCGCTGGCCTTCGAGAAGGGAAGTGTGTTGTTCAACATCGGAGCCCTGTACACGCAGATCGGAGCACGACAGGACCGCTCTGCAACAGCTGGCATAGACCGAGCTATAGATGCTTTTCAGCGTGCTGCAGGTAGCACAATGGCAAAATCATACATCAAAATACTTGATTTCTCGTTTTGTGAGCCTTCAAATACGAGGGGCATGTTTTTTACGCAAAACAGCACAAGGCAATATAGTCCTAGTGCTGGTCCCAAGTCCAGATAAATAGGGAGGGTTGCATCAGGAAGTGCAGCTGATGTAAAATCTTGACCAGATCAAAGATGCAGATCATAAAAAATGAATTTTTCATTCTGAATTTGTCGGGTCTGGGTTAACAATGACTGCATACTAACCCTTATGCCGAATGTGCAAACTGCAAGATAAAGGAGACTGTGAGATAAAGGCAGTGTTCTGTAGATTGTAGCTAGGCATGAGCAGAGAGGGATAAAGGTGGTGAGCCATACATGAAGCTAAGGGAAAGAGTTGTGGAAGCTAGGTTAAGAAGAGGTTTGATCAACGAGCAGCAGTCTGGCTTCGTGGCAAGAACTACACATGCAATGTTTGCTTTGAGAGTATTGATGGAGGTCAAAAAGAGCTTCACTGTTGTCTTTTTGGATCTAGAGAACGCATGTGTTAGGGTACCAAGAATAGGAAATGTGATATTGCATGAGTAAGTCAGGAGTGACAGAGAAGAATGCGACATGTAAAGAGGAGGGATAGTGGATATATTGTGTAAAGGATGTTGAAGATGAAGCTTCCAGGCAGAAGGAAAAGGAGAAGACCTCAGAGGAGCAAAGGAGGACGTGCAGAGGGTTGCTGTGACAGAAGACAATGCTAGGGATAGGGCGAGATAGAGGCAGATGATTCACTGTGGCAATCCCTAAAAGGAGCAGCCAAAACAAGAAGATTGCCATTAATATAACAGATTTTGTTGTTGTTTATAATCAGCTATTGATGATTTTGAGGTACCCAATCCTGTAAATTTAAAGCTTTTGTTCAGTTGTTTTTATTATATACTTTTGATATAATAAACATTGATATCAGGATGTTTGAATTCACATGGCTAATTGGTAATGTATTTATTGGTAATTTATTTATTTTTTAATGTGTAGGTGCATTTAATTATCTTAAAGAGAATTTTTCCAACGCTCCAAGTCTGGACATGAGTAGTCCATCACTCTGCATGTTGGTGCGGCTCATGCTTGCCCAGGTACAGGAGTGTGTGTTTGAGCGCATCACCCTGACCACACAGGACACGCACTTTACCTCCCAGCTCCGGCTGGCACAGGAGGCTGCACGGGTGAGTAAATACATATGTGCTTTGTTTGTGTTATTGCCCTTAATGCCCTATGTTTAACTGTATGCATGTGTGTTTTCTGTAGGTGTCAGATGTTTACTTGTTAGTGCAGCAGACTATGACACAGCCTTTGATGAAGGACTACGTGCCATTTTCATGGGTGTCCATGGTTCAGGTAAAATCTGAACACTTCCGCGCTCTTTCCCACTACTACGCTGCTGTTGCACTCTGCGACCACATGTGTAAGTACAAAATTTACTCACATGTTCATTAGGGAGAGTTCATACTTCTTGTTTTGTAGATAACCTTCTGCCTTGGCTATATTTAATTTTGAATTAAAGCAGTACACTTGTGTCTTTAAAAAGTCTTAAAATCAAGTTGAAGCTTGTTACATACATAAGACACTTTTTGCTGCTAATTTATAAACAGACTGTAATGTAATATTTTTTTTTATCAAAGACTGACATTCTTGGTGGTGTGAGAGTGGTGTCAGACTGATCCAGCGGGCAGTGTGAGACGTTATCTTGTCTGTGCTTGTCATCTTGTCAGCAGTCTGTTAATGCCTAATGAGGCAAATTCATCAACAAAGCTGTTTTCCTCTGTCACTTATGGAGTACACCTCTGTCCTGTGTATCACCTATGCAGCATCAAAAACACTGTGTTTTGAAGAAGAAAACTGACATTTCTAGTGATTTACCCAATAAACCTAACTTTATTGTATTCTTTTCCAGAGATAATACTCACCTAATTAGCATTTCTAAACAGATCTTAGCTGTATATATTTTTTCCATAGTGTTGGCAGGAGGGGAGGAAGAGGAGGAGGAAGCTGAGAAGGCCTTCCTTCAGTGCCATGCCAGTGTTCCTGCTGGGTCACAACTCAGCCAGGTTCTTCGAGATCCTGAAAAAAGACGAAAACTTGGTGAGTTTGTATTCATCACGTAGCTGCTATGAGCTGCGTTGTGCAAGCATCTTGAAAATGAACCAAAATGCTCATGTTATAACTTGAATAGTTATATTCCCATTCTTTGAAACCTTTATTTTTTAATAATAATTTCTGCTTACATGAAGGTAAGGCCCACCTGCGGCGTGCTGTAATCAGACATGAGGAGGCCATGCGTGTCCACAGTCTGTGCAAGATCCTGAGAAAGATGGATATCCTGCAGGATGTGCTCTCTGTCACACACAAACGTTCCCTGGACAAATACTCAGAGCTCGACCGAGAGGACGACTTTGATGAAATTGCAGAGGCCCCAGAGATACAGTGTGAGTGTCACGTATAATCGTAAAGTCAATGATTACATTTTCTGTTTGATTAAATCATAGTGACTAACTGGCTTCTTTACCAGCTCATACCCACCAGAAACCAGACGTCATTCCACCCAACTTCTCCACAGTCAAGGTTACTGATATCTTCCAAAGACTGGTAAGTCCCACAGGGAAGAAATAATACACACTTGGCAGATACCTACCCAGGTTAGGTAACCATTAAAAATTGTTTCCTGTTCTTATGCTCTAGGGTCCACTGTCAGTGTTCTGTGCGAGGGCTCGCTGGGGCCCGATGCGTGTGATCTGCCTGAATAAGAGAGAAGGAGGACTGGGGCTCACGCTCAGAGGAGACTCTCCTGTCCTGGTGGCTGGAGTGGTGCCTGGAGGCTGGGCAGAGGTGAGATATACCCTGCACATCTAGAGAAGATTCTGTGAGAAGAAAAGATCTTCTCTTGTATTCTTGTAGTCTTATTTCTATTCTATTTTTATCCTCTCAAAAGGAATTGATTTGCAGTTTGATTCTAAGATTTAAATATTTTAAGACCTGCTTTCCTGTCTACTTATTGTATTATTATGGGGTCTACCTTACAATATAAAGTGCCTTGAGGTGACTGTTGTGATTTGGTGCTGCATAAATACAGTTGAATTGAACTTGATTAAGTAGTTAACTGCAAAAAAGAGCCATTCATTTGTTATTTAGAAAAGAGTTGTGAAGGACATGAAGGAGACAAAATGCAATACACTTCCTTCTTTTGTCTCCTTCTTCATTGTGGGAATATATTGCGGGCCTGCATACTTGCATGAAAAAAATGAGGTCAAAACATGTAATTAAGATGAACTAATGATGTTACATGATGTGTTCAGGAGGCTGGACTGAGGGAAGGAGACTACATAGTAGCAGTAGATGGAAAGGACTGTAAGTGGGCCAAACATGGTGAGGTGGTCCACATGCTGAAGAGCTGCAGTGACAGAGGGGTGGAGATCAGTGTGGTCACATTACACTCACATGATACACAGGTAAATATGTGTATGAGCTATGTAGGGTATTCATAAGCATGTAGATTTCAGATAAACTTCCTTCGTAGAGACGTAGAGAACAATAAATTGTTGCAAAGCTTTTTGGTGGCATTTATTTTTTGTTGTTTTCCATGGATGTCTAGCCCTTTTCCAGCATAAGCAGCATGAAAAGGCCATGCTCAGTGACCTTTTTTCAGAATTTACCCTTCTGTCTCTCTGATGGATTGCTTTTTACCCCTCACCTGTAAAATGCTGAAACAAGGGAATATGAGTGTTTGTCATTTGATTACATTTGAGCCATCTTTATACTAACCTAGTATTAGCCTGAAGGCTCAGGGCAATGCAATACTTTATTTTCAAACCCTTGAATCAAAACTGAAAGTCTCTTCTTTGATTCCTTAAATTGTGGAAATATCTGTGGGGTTTGGCTGCTGTTTCAGTGGTTGTGTACCTGTGTGTATGCTTTTTTGTTTCTTAGCAGGTGGAGAGGAGGGCAGTTATGCTGTCGCTGTGCAGCGACAAAGAAAACACTCGGCATCGTCTGCTGTCTGGGGCTAAAGGCCAGAGCTCCGCCTCTTTGCTGAACTGGAACAGGAAGAAAAAGAGGGAAGGCAGCACGATCACAAAAAGACTTGGAAGCGCTTTCAGTTTGTCGTTCGGAAGCATCCGAGACACTGAGGCCATGTACTAGGAGACGACTTCAGAAGAATCACTCAGGGAATAGCAGCGGAGCACACGGTACAAGTACAGCAGACACAAAGAAACAGCCTCTCCTGAGTTGAGGAGGTAGGTGATGATGCAAAGCTGGGACAAAGGAAAAGAAAAAACATGTATAGTCAAGGAACAAGTGCTGTGCCAGGTTCTTCTTGCACACTCCAGCATATCTGACATCTTCGTCAGTTAATCATTGAAATATGATGTTTATTACTTTTACCCATTGTACAAAAGTGAATTTGAAGTATCACAGAATTGTGTCCTGGCATCTTTCTAACAGAGACTGCGCAGTAGGGGAGTCGATAGTGGAAATATGTCTGTAATTTCTCACCTGAAGTCACTACTATGAAGGATCTGTTTGCAAATGAGCAGCACAATATGGCACTGCCCACATCCAAGATACCATGGCTTCACTTTTTGGGACTGTCTACATTGTACAGGCCTTGAACAGCGTCCCCAGTTCCTACACTGGGGTAACCTGACTTTGAATTTAAATTGTGTGTTTAGGAAGAATGTGGTGGCAATGTATATAAAGTCAGTAAGTGTGTGAGTAAATAGATGCAAATTTTCCACAGGGCCTAGCAAAGTTACATTTGTAGAATTTCAATGAGCTTTATGTCATATAAGTGCAGTAGCTACAAAAATAAAAGCACAAAAGTATAAAGGGAGCAAAATAACAGAACTGAGGCTTCTTCTTAATTAATTTCAAGGCTTTACAAACATACATGCTTGCTGTGTTGAAGCTGACAGCTGTACAGTACCCTTCTTTATGGACACACTTTAAGTGTTAAAAGTGACTCTGGTCTGTTTTGTTGATACCAACAAATGATCACCCACACAGCCCATTTTGTTGTCTTGGTTTCCTCTGAGACAGGGTGCCACAGACTTTGATAATATACCTGTTTTCACACACAACCTGCAGGCATAAGATTTTTTAATAAATCAGTAGAAAGAATTGCACGTGAGAATGTAAAGTCTAACACTAGACATTAACTAAATCAGACATGTAATGCTTTTTACCCTGTTGGCTCTCCACTATGGAGATTATGTCACAGTGTGACATTTGTTCAGGTGGCTGTCCAGTAAATTCACATAGAGTGAGTGAGTGGGTGTTATCAATCAGAATATTTCTAGCAGTATGAACAAATCTGAAGCAAACTGCTGTGTGTTACCTGTGAAAAAATGAAAACTGTGGGATGGTTCAAGCATGATTTTCCTCAATTGTTTGGAATTGTTTGAAAACAAATACATTTTACTGAACTTTACTGAACTTTCAGCAAACAACTATGATCAACATCCCCTTCTAGTTAATAAATGCAAGGTTAACAGTGTTAGCAGAGCCCATTGTTCAAGCACTGTACAATTCTGCCTGATACAGCTGGCAAAGTTATTTGGTAAGAATAAAGAAAAAAAACAGCTTCTGTCAGAGTGTAGTGGTTTACACAAATTACTTTGGGGTTGCGTCAGAAGAGATATGTGGTGTAAAAACCTGCCAATGTGGTGCTACCCACGATCCCTTGTAAATACAGCTGAAAGTAGCTTCTCTAAATGTTAATATTTGTTGAAGAAGATAGAGCAGAATTAGCAAGGAAGTACAAAATTTCTTGTACTGTATTCTTGATGGGACCGAATAGACCAGCAGTCACCTGTGATTAACCACTGAAGGCCTCCAACAGTTAATCTGTTCACTTCTGACAGAAAGCACATTCAGCTTTTAACAGATTAGGATTAATTCAGACAGTCAGTTCAACCTGGCTTTATTACTAAAAGTGTCATGTTGGAATTAATCCTTAGATCATTTTTTTATGTTTAGTTTTATCATTTCTAGGTGACTAAAGCACTTGAACTTTGCTCTGTTTTCTAATGTAGTTTTAGTATTTTGAATGCACTGTGACAAATATTTTGTAAATGTAGTTTCAGGTTTTACAATAATGCCTATGATGTACTCACATTGAGAGGATGTGTGTTTGGATGTCAAATGTGATAAAGAGCGATCATGTAGGAAAAGCATGACATGAGGTGTGATTACACCAAAGTCCACTGTGTTTAACAATGTCCAGCCACTGTACTGTATGTTAGAAACAGCCAATGTTGCATCTGTAGTTGTAAGAGCTGTATTGAGAAAATGTTTCTTTCTTTAAATCAATGCTGTTTGAACTTTTTGTAAAATTTTGATACAACTTGAAGTAGCATTTTGTTCCACCTTAAAATGAATGTTATTTGAGTTTGTCGTGTTCACTGTGACATGACGGTCCATAGTCATGAGTGTGGAAAGCATGAGGGGACAAGAGCAAAAATTAGTGTTTATCTGGGTTTATGTTTCGTCTAAAAAATCTTAAATATAGTTTTAAAAGGTCTGACAACTTTTTTCACAGTGATGATATTCAAATTCCTTTGAAAATGACCAACTTTTGTGCCACTTTTGACAGTAAGAAGACTATTCGAGATGCGATACCATGATTCATGCACCCACCAGAGTATGAATGTTAGATCGAAAGAAAGCACTTAAGCATAGAAAAAATTGCTTGTATGAATAGACGTGAACGAGGTACGTTGTATAAAGCACTTTGATTGCTCAGCTATAGTAGAAAAGCACTATATAACAACCAGTCCATTTAACATTTACTTTTCTCCACTTGTGTTAGCACAGAGATGCTAATTTCTTTCCTCTGTTCGCTAACATCAACTACTCCAGTTTCTGGAACTGAGATAACAGTTTCATTTTCTCCATCCTGTGTTTGAACATTCTTGATAACCCGTTTCTGACCCGAGGCTGCCAGATAATCTTTCCTCCATCCTGCTTTTGAAACATTTTTTAATTCCCTGTTGAGACACTGAGTTACCAAATATGCTTCTCTACATCCTATTTTTTCCATTACATTTCAGTTCACATTGTCAGCAGGTTTCCAGATACACTTTCCCTATTCTACTTGTTATATTTGTCTGCTTAATTTGTATTTGTTGAGCATTCTCCTGTACTGTGTTTAGCCCCAATAAAATTTAGCAATTACATGTTATGAAATATAGCATGTACTGTCTTCTGAAAGGACAATATATATTACTACTGTATGGGAAATATACTCACACCCCTTATCAGTTCAGGTGCTGTAGGAAACTGATTCAAATGAAAGAACGTTGCTACAATCCAGCACCTGATTTCAGCTCTCTGTTTTCACAGCTTAAGCAAGGCCAGTGTACATCTAGGCCACGACTTTCTTCCATCTTCCTTCACTCGAAAGCTAAATCTTTGTCAGAAAGTATTACTCAGTGGTCTTATCATTGCATTTCCGTTCTCTGCAAGCATTGTTGCATGCAGTTATGTGGTCAAATGTGTTTGATCAGTAGTGCTCTGACTATAAATGGAAACCAGATGGGATTTTCTGCAGTATGAGATCTTGTTCCTTTCCTTCAGATTACACATTTATATGCAGGAAATGCAGATAGCTCCTCAAGCAGTCTACCTATTGTTGATGAACCGCTGCTGCGCGGCTTTGGTTTACTTGCACCCAATGTTGATAAGTTAAACTTCTGATGCTTTCAAATCCGTAACACCCTGTTTCTTAGGGATCAAGCCATTTCAGACAGAAACCACTGAGAAACGTGACCACACACTTGCAGACACGGCGGCAGCTCTCACTGGATCATCTCCACAGTTGCCCGCCAGCTGCACTTTCAGCACAACACTTAGCACTGCACAAATGGCAATCCAGCCAGTTTTGGCGGTTTTATGGCAGAATGCGGTTCTACACCAAACGACCCAAGTTCAGTCAGAAAAGTTTCTTCTAGCCAACATCAGCTGTTTTCAAATTTGTTCGGTAATAATAGTGGCTCTTTTCCAGAGGCATGAATCATCAAGAGATCCATTTTCATTCACGTAGACAACCCAACCTTGTTTGACATAACCATCTTAGATAAGAAGCAACTGCTGTCTTTGACTTAACATGACTAGATTTAGAAATTTGGTTCATTTCATCCCAAACCTGCTTTTCTGAATTTTCAGTCACTCCCTATTCCTGTGAATTAAAATGTGTACCATCAAAGTGTCACTACTCATTACAAGCCTTCAACATTAGATTCATTTCTCTCACTGTCTACATTTAACTTCCGATCCCCGATCCTAAAGCGTCATTAGCATTTAGTCGGTATACAATCACAGCCACCCCTTGCAAATCCATTCTGCTTTCTTTGGGGATCTGCCAGGGCCAGAAGCCACTGCTGACTGTTGAAGAGGCGCTGGCCCAACTTGTTGTTTCGTTTGGAGTTAGTAAAAGTTGAGATTAAGTTAATAGAAATTCATTTTTTTCCTTGTCTGTACTGAATTGTGTGATTATTAAGTAAGTCTTAAATTGGCTTCATAATTGTATTTACAGCTCCCAGCTTAAATTTAAGGTGTTGCAACCTGCAGATGCGCTGCATTATTTTGCAATGACATAGATTTATGTCTGTTGACTATGTGTTTCTATCACTACAAAAACTTTGTTTATGGCATTAGAAAAATAGATTTGAACTCTTTGAAAATACTTTTTAAATCTTTTTATTGTGATTAGACCCAAATACTTTTTTTGTTATGTCCTCTCTGGCTTTCGGTGTGTGTGTGTGTGTGTGTGTGCATTTGAGTAAATGCTTGGCATTGACTGTTTTTAAGAGAAATGAATTTGTGTTTTTGTCTGAATATGTGACCATCCCTAATACTGCATTTGGGGATTTGCACAGTACTTTTTTCCTTAAATAAATACAATAAAAGTGAATAATGACCTGCTGCCATTCTTACTGTTGCATTTACTGTAACACATGCAGTAGCACACATCATAGAATCATGATGCATTGAGCCACAGCTTTTAATCTTTGAATTCAGCTGTTTTCAGTCTCATTACCACAGGTGTGTGTCTTTCAGATGAAATGTGAGGAAGTATATCCAGCTCATAGGGGGTCGTGTGATTGGTGGTCTTTACCTTAAAATATAAAGCACCTTAAAGTTACTGTTGTGAATTGGAGCTGTATCGATTAAAATTAATCTGTACTTTCAAATGAATCGTTTCATACAACTCAACAAATATCAGCAAATACAAAGTGTTCCTATGCAGTGTAGCGCACAGTCTGCTGAGTATTCTCTTTAGTATCACTTATCAAACTCCACCTTTACACAGCTGTATTCTGGCTGGAGGGTTTGAAACCAACCACAAAGGCTTATGTAATATCTGCTCTTATGCTACAGGGTAAAGTTGGGTACATCCACAAAGCATACCAAACCTCAGAAGCAGCAGCACAGGTTACCTGCCCACAGCTTACATGTAAAGAAAGTAAATCTAGTAAAGCTAAAACAATTTTGTACATGACTCATTTCTACTTTGTTATTTCTACATTCTGCACCAGGGCCTTTGGTTCCTACCTTGCAAAGTTCCACTTTAGGCCCAGAATACATGTTTATGTCATTTTATGCAGAGAATGCCCACCTCTGCTGCACTGTTGTTAAGGGTGTTATTATGGAAGTTTCTGATAAATCCATCAGTGTTATGTGTCAAAAGGAAGGACACACGTGAAATGTTTCCATCACTGTTAAAAAAATAAATAAAATCTGTCATAAATATTTGGTTAATGTGAACTCTAACGTACACCGTTGATTTAACACCTGTTGGAACAGTAACAGTTGTATGGAATGATACCACACTGATCATTAATAAGTGGTCAGTCACAATCCAGGCTGTGAAGACTTTCCTGTTTGCCTCAGTATTGTGTTTAAAGTTTTTCTTCTGGTTAGAACGCTGACTATATAAACAGGTTACAGTTTTGAAGATGATTTATTACATTTATTGCATTTCATATGGGCTTAATTGGATTCCTATGAACAATGTTCTTCTGCTTACATCACAGTCTGATATGAAGAACAAGACAAAGTGAGAACTATTTATTATAGAAGTGCTCACTTCAACATTATTTTCCCATTGAGGCAAACTGACAACACACAAGATGTGTAGTAAATATTGAGAGAAGCTGTTTGTGCTTCTTTAAGTTCTTTTTTCTGTAATTCACAGCTGCTGCTGGAGACTGCACACACAGAGCAAGAAGCAGCTATATCCCACTGGAGCGTGCTGAGCAAAGAAGCTTGGATATCTTTGCGACTGTACACTGAGACCAACAGTTCCTCAGCAGGCTGTCTGGTGGCAACTTCAGTCCATCTCAGGAACCCGTGGAAGGGTTTGCAGGCCCCAAACCGCTCTGCTCCATCTCTGCTATGACTGACATGTGCTTGAATTCTGCAGGGTGATGGTTAAATATCTCCACCAATCGGTAAGTCTCCCGTCTCTGGGTGCCGTAGAAGAGCTGCACCTGGTTAGCCAAACACTGAGCCTGCTGGACGGTCTGTGGAGATGAGGGACAGATGTCGAGGCCTTAAATACACATCAGGTGTGACACACTACATCCGCTGCATCGCTGTATTTGTGAATCTCTCAAGAACATAAAACCTCTGAAGTCTATTCATATAGGCTCGTATGTGGACTTACTATGAACTTGGGATCCATCTCTGCTGTCATGAGCACGATGCCCTTCTCCTCCTTCAGGTCTGGGTAGTGGTATAGGATCAGCTGACTGGGAGCATTCTCACCCAGCGTCTGCACACAGACACCATCAGGTAATTTACCGTGATAAACTCAAAGTGGAATTACGAGAGTTTGGGCAAAGTTGCTGTTACTGTAAATAGCCAAGCATGAAAAGATCAACTCATTTCCAAAAAACGTAATTGCTAATTTCAAAAATGTAACAAAAAAAACAAAAAAAGACTCTTTCCATCTTTTATGGTTAAAAATACCAAAGGAAAGATGCCAGAAGGAATGACTCTGTAAAGCCTAGTTTCACAAGCTCCGGAATCCAGAGAGTAATGACCTTTCCCAGAAGCATGTCAAGGTGTTGTAAGTCTGAAGCACTTTACCTGGACGTTGATGAGGGAGGTGAAGTGGAGCTCGTGTCGGGACCACTGACCCACAAAGAACTCGTAACCCTCTTTCTGAGGCAAAGCGTAAAGGAACTGAGATGAAGGAGAAACAGAGAAAAGTCACCGAGGTGACGACTTAGAAAAAGAGGGGAAAAAAATTGGGCTGCCTGAAAACAGAATAACAGCATCATGAAAGTCTTGATGATCAGATGGTTAATGAATAATCACAGGTATGACAATTTAAAGTCTAGTACTTTGCAGCTATTCAGTCAAACTTTGTTGCTGCTTTTGAAATACCCATCAATCACTTTCTACTTCAGCTTTTTTTTCTTATCTTCAGTATTTTTATTCCTTTGCTCCGAACTTCGGTCGGTGTTGCTGTTATTAAAGTGTTCAGAAATAACGTTGGCTTAGCTTCCAGAGCTTGCAGCATTGATCTTACCATTGGGCAGGACTGTGATCTGCTGAAAATCATCTCATAGATCTGTGTCTGCAAATACAAGAGAGGAGAGAATATTAGATCATTATGAACAGTGCTTATCACAATTTAATCTGCAACTATAAATGTTATCTTAATGGCATCGTTGCAGTGTTAGAGTGTTATTATCAGTCAATACCAAACTGCACAGAAAAGCCCCAAAGAAAAAAAATCTGCAATTTAAATGTGTAGATGAGTCAAAAACAAACATTCTAGGAAAGCAAGAACTTTAATTTTTTCTGTGTTATTACTGACACCCTGTCAAAGGAACTCTCTGCATCACTGCACAGCTTGTCCTTTTGCTTGTACATCATATGTGAGTTAGTATTACCTAAATAGCAATGAGACCACAGACTGTATATAAAATATCATCTTGCCCTGTCAGACAGCAGATCATCTTCCTCCATCTCACCAAACCTCCTTCATTACATCCACGACTCTTCTCTCTTTTCTTCCTGCTCTGCACACGTCCAAACCATCTCAGCTTTGTCTCCAAACATGATCTGTCCCTCTTATGCACTTGTTTCCAATCTTGTCCATCCTGGTCACTCCAAGTGAAAATATTACATTTTCATCTCTGCCTCCTGTCTTTAGTTCGACCATCACAGCAAGTCTCACTACCATCTTGTAAACCTTCCCTTGCTCATGTCCTTCTGTCACAAATCACCCCTGGCGCTCGTCTCCACCCAGTCCTGCACCACAACTCACATACTTCTCTATCACTGCTGACCACCTCATGCAGTACCATTGAGGGTTTTTTTTGTTTAAAAAAAATGTATTTGTATAAAATATCACATCATAAAAATTAAACCCAATGCTAAATTTACAAAAACCTGCATTCTCTTGCATGGACAGCAGGGGGTGATTCCTCCTACTTGGTTTGGTTGTGAGGAAGAACATGGCCCTCAGCTTTGTCACTCTGTGACCTAAGTAAACACTTTTTTGGTCAGTCTGTGGTCTCAGCTCTTATTTACAAGTTATGCTAAATAAAGCACAAAGTTCATTTTGGAAATTGAGCTCATTATTAGAATCAGAAAGACAGATAAATTACGCTATGTTCATTGGCCAATTAGTTAATCACAACTGTTTAGCCAATGAGCATGTTGTGTCACTTGATTTCTCTGTCACATCTGGTGTTTAAAAGCACATCTTTCCATCAAAGCTCATTGAACCATCAGATTTACTCTAAAGACTAATAGACAAAAACAAACAATCAGAAAGCCACGAAATATGAATATTATTTTCACATTTAAATCCAAGCAAAAAATAAAGGAGATAAAAACATAAAGAGTTTTAAGCTCACTGGGATGATGGCGCTGACTGTATCCTTGGTAGAATAATACTTCATCCAAAGCTGAGAGAAAAACAGGAAAGGTGAAAACAGTTTCAAAAGGTTTCTGTACAGAGAGTCTGAGGCTGATGTGCACAGGCCAATCCCACACAATCACCTCTGCAATCTCCTCGCCTGTCTTGTCCTTGATCATCTCCAAGTTGAGGATGGAGCCCAAAGTCTAAAGAAAACACATCACAGTCTGAGAGAGACAACAGCAGAAGGGGAAAGTGACTTGAGAACCTCACTGTAATCACTTAAGTTGCTAACCAGCTACTGCAGTCACTCACAGCTTGCAAGGAAGATGCTAATGTGCCTGCAGACACTTGTGCGCTACATGCCAAGTGATGTAAAACAGTGGAAAGTGCGATGTAAACCAGAAACAGAGACAATTCACCTTCAAAATAAAAGCTGCAGCTTTTAAAATGCTTTTCTTGCAGCAGTTAGACATAACTCTTAAATTCAAGGCGAACTGTCTCAGTATTCCATTTGTGTCCTATTCAAGATCCACTGCTGCCAACTGAGGCCTAAACCGCTTCTATCTTTAGCTCACCTTATTCTTTGTAAAACCTCCTGATGTTGCGTCACCAGCTGCCATCTTGTCCCCTTTTTCCAGCTGCAAAGATTCCCACAGCAAAAAGGAAAGGAAGACATTGAAATTCACTAACTAGAACCAGACCATCCTAATGCAAACCAGTTACACACATCTGAATAAAATTGTCTACGCAACAACACAATTGTTAACAAGTGGTTGTTAGAAACGAAACAGTTTCTAACTAGTCCATTGTCTCATCATGTTGTTCAGTTGTGAGCCCCGCTGATACTTCACCTCCTGCTCCATAAATCGGACGAACTCTGCCTGCTTCGAGTGTCCCAGCACTTCCTTATTGGCTTCATGCCTTTTCTCCAGTCGGGTCTTGTACTCCTGCGGTTTGGCACTACAGAGGATTCAGACAAAGTCAGTGTAAAAACAAATTAACTAACTAGCTATCTGTGTTTAATAACACTATTCTATCATGACTGTAACTGTACACATCATTATCATCTGATCACAGTTATTATTATCTTCAGGAACTTTTGATGAAAACATTAAAACAACCAATCGATCAGTCAACGGTAACAGTGGAGGCTGGTTGTAGTTATACTATAATCCATTTTCGTGGCTTTATAATAATAACATAATGAAACAAGTAAACTGTTAAAAGCAGAAATTCATTCACTATCTTCCACTGGGTACTATTCCAACAACTCTCAAAGTAAACAAATGATAAAGATTCACATTACATTTATGAAATGAATTTAATGGATATTTTTAATATTTATATATATTTCATATATACTACATGCTGGATTTCTCCTGCATTTTCACACGCCGACCCAATATAGTTTAACAATAGATATTCATATTAAAAACATATCAATAAATAATATTAGACAACTTCACTGTGGGTGAAATCTTTGAAGAGATACTCCGTATACCTCAGCGTTAATGTGAAACTGTAAACGACGGGAAACCTATCGTTTGTAAGGGGGTTGTGGTGGTGTGTGGCTGGTGGCTGACCTGCGCAGTTTCTGGATCTTGTCCTGGTACTTGCTGTAGTACGGATTCTCCTCTAGCTCGGGCTCCTTCCGCACCGAGAAGGCTCGGAACTGGACCGGGACCAGCCCAGGGATCAGCGTCCTGATGCCAGTGGCCCTGACCGCTAACATCCCCCGGTACAAACATGACATTTGCACCATTGCGGCCGCCATCTTTCCATCGTTCCCGTCCCACATCTATAATACTCCGGCGGAGAGAACGGTTTACATATTGGTTCCGCTACCCCCCCCCCCCCCCCCCCCCCCAAAAAACAAAACAAAAAAACAACAACAACAACAAACAGTTATCGCAAATAAAGTATCGACTTGTTTCAACATGTTTGTAATTGGACAACAAAGTCATGTTTTGTAGTAGCAAAATATGACTTTTTACAGAGAGAGAGGGAGAGCGAGAAAATTACAACTTCGTGTTTATAAAATGTGTAAATAAAGTAAAACTAAGTAAAATTAAATGAAAAAAAATTGATAGTTTACAACACGTAATCTTTTAAAATTCATCTTCAAATATACATAGGTATAACAATTAGGAAGATAAGATAAGATGGAGGCAATCCATGCGGGTTTGTGTACATTTTTACAATGCTTGTATCTCTAGGCTGATGATCTCAGAGATAAGTGGACGCCTGCAGTTTCCATCCTTATGTTACAGCCGTTCCCTTAAAAGCTGGAGGATTATTCTCGTTATGTATCTCCAAATGTATCAAACAGCAGTGGTGAAAGATGAACTGCTTTAAGTCTGATACCTGTTCTGACACACTGTAACCTGTAGAGGTCACTGTTTACTTTCAATACAAACTTCAGTGTTTTCACTATACATCAAAGCAGCCTTTGTTATATTAATGCCCTCACTTACTGAAGACTATCAGCTATATAATAAACTGCTCCAACTCCGAGGAGTCACTTACAGCTCTGACTTCCCTCACTGTCTGTAAATACAACACACACACATTATCTATTTGTGTGTGTGTGTGTGTGTGTGTGTGTGTGTGTGTGTGTGTGTGTGTGTATTATGCTGGCTGTAAATTTAATGAGATGTGTGTTTCCATGGTGACTGTCTGAGTGCTCCTGTGTTTACTTTCCACAGCCAATCATTTTTCAATCACTAATCAATAAACAAAGCAGTTGGGAGCAGTTCACAGCAGATGATTATGGCATGTGTGGTTGTGAGGTTATGTGTTCATATGTAGCAGATGCTGCATAACATATATAAGAGACAACACTATTAAGGAGGTTAGCTCATTTAAATAAGAGATGATGAATTCTGAAGATTTTTTTGTCTGCAGGACAAGTTTTTATTGATTGATCCAAGACAATGTTGCTGAACGTCTTTAGGTGGTATGGGTGACCTGTATTATGTATAAAAGTGGTGAATTAATGAATTCAGATAAACAAACCTACAAATTGATTATTAAAACATATCAATAACATTTTAAATCTACAGAATGACACATTAACTGTCAATATCTGCAGTGGGATTAAAAATATTAAAGAATACTGATGGTGGTGTATTTGCAAAACAACTGTGCTAAACGTAATAAAATTCCTCTACACTCTACATTTCGGGCAAGGTCATTACAGAAAACTTATTTATTAAGATGATTAATCACAGAATAAGTTTGCCTGGTTACTTTTTAGCTGCTAGGTCTGTTTTCACACACATGCAATGTGCAGTCTCTCAGTAACATGCGAACTGTAGCTGATCTCAGAATAGTGAAAGCAGAACCAGGACAAGCTGCTCTTTTGCTAAACCGACCAGAGGTTTATCCACAAGAGCACGCACAAGCAACCAGAAAATGCTGCTGGCCTCTCATGAAAACGACATAGTCAAGCAGAGTCAAGCTAGCTTCTAACTGCAGCCATTAGTTATTAGAAGGAAGTCTGCAAAGAGGCAACGTGAGATGTTTTATGTGACAGTACATTGTTTGAGATGTAAAATTGAGATTGATGAGATCTCTTTCAATAAAAAGTTTTTTTTTATTTTTTACATATTTTTTTTTTACTGAGCAAGCACTGTTGTATATGAAAACTGTAATCTAGATGGCATCAAACTGTCAGGAACACACAAAAAAAAAAACATCTAAAATTGCATATTGAGTTATACATGGAATATTTTCACCTCGTTAACAAGCAGCCTGCAAGTCTTTAGTGTTCTCTGCTGTGCTTTTATTCAAAGACTTACGGAGAACAATAAAAGGGTTTTAAAGTAAGAACAAATCTTGGAGAAAAGGCAGTTTTTGGCAGTGTTGACTTAATTTTTTAGGTCTGTGAATAAATACAGTCACTCACTGTGCTGTCATGCACAGAGAGTGGCACTTCCTCCTTTCTCACTGACCTACTGCTCTCCTCCGCCTCCTCGTCTCTTGGTCTCTCTTGGTCTCTTTGTTATGGGGGTCCTGCATGGAAGATGTATATTTTATGTGCAGCTCTGGAGGCTTTTACCATTAATTATAGAGAAACACTAAGCTCTCCATTTGCCGGACAGATGTTATTTTTTACTTAAGGAGAGAAAGGGGACTGTTCCATAATTCAGAGGTAATCCCGCTCACCAGAGAACAAATAAATAAATGAATAAATAAAGAAAGAAAAAGCAAAAACCACAAACATTTGGTACTCTGCTCCTGCGTGCTCAACACAGCAGCATGCACAGATTTCCTCCACGGTGTTCCACCTTTAAGTGCCTTCTGCGTAATAAATATGGAACAGCTGCTCCATCATTTCATTTTTTATTCAACCTCGAAGTATTTCTGAAAATCACAAACACACACACACACACACATTGTTGAAACATTTTTGAGCTTCAGAACAACGGTTGGATAAAGATGCCAAAGTGGAATTATTTGTTTCAAATCCAGACAATAATATAAATAATAATAAAGCAAAAACAAACAAACAAAAACACTCAGTCAGATATGGCACTATCTGTTGTTTGATATAGCAACAGACATATAAGACAATTTTCTGCTGTCAGAACCTGTGACACTACCACATGTACACTGAGAAACAGAGATTATAGGCAAAAGTGATAATTCAGTCTTATTTACTCGCAACAGGAACAAAACAGATGTGCAGGTCTACAGTTTGCAAAAATATACCTTTTAAATAGTGGTAATTTTTTAATACCACAAAGATTTGTCAAGCGTTGGGTTTTCGGCTGGTCGAACGAACATGCGACATGCGGTGTTGGACTTTTTGCTTCAGTATTTCCATCAATAGTAATTTATTTTGCCCCCTTTTGTATATATGAACCTATTAACAGGCTAATTGAAAAATGCAAATGACATGATTGATGTAAGTGTTTTAAAGAACCTTATTTCCAGCAGCTCACGAGGGGGCTCAGTCATTATAAAACTAATTATTAATAAAATGCTGCCCTGTGATAGCTACATCATTAAATCAAAAGCACAATAACTGAGTTTTTCTTTTTTTAATAATACACTGTTTCCTCATTACAATAAATCAATATATGAGAAACAAGAGTTCATTTGAATGTTTTTTAAATGCATCAACAAAATAAAATTAAGGCAAAAAAATAAATAAATAAATAAAAATAAATAAATAACAGAAGTCAAATGTAAATTTTTTTTAAAAAGTGGATCTTAAAAACAAAACTACATATAACAAGAAATAGTTAAAGGGGGCATTGCTTCATCAGCTGCTTGACGTGTTGCTGGGTGTCAAGAGTCTGAGACAATGTGTCCAAAGTGATTATGGGCTGGATTCACACGCTGAAGTGGTCTCACAGGCAGAATCTTGGAGTCCATGATACATGACACTGATTATTTTCCCCAATACCCTGGAATGAGCCACTACTCTGAGGCATGAAATGTGAGTCAGAAAATAAACGTCACCACTGCAGAAACTAAATAATAGTGTTTTTATATGATACATTTATATCATAGGTTTTTAGGCAAAAATACATCAAAAACATCTCACGTGGGGTTTTCTGGTAGTTTTGTGTAAAACGTGATGAGATGGGGTCTCCTCATTATACGAAGTGCAGTTCAGCAGACTCAGGGTTAAACAGTAGAAGAATCATTTACTGTGGGAACTTATGCATCTTTGCAGGTCATATTATCACCCCACCTCTGAGGCTGCGCTCGACCACTGGGAGCATTTTTATATATCAGAAAATATTCTGCTCATCCCCTCATTCACATGAGATACTTTCTAATCCTATCATCTCTGTCATCTGATGAGACAGGTGACAAAGATGGTTTTGCCAGGGACACCAACAGGATGTCACAGAGCAGAATGCCTAAGCTTGACCTCTTGAGAGTTGTCCAATAGAAAGCTTTTCCAGCTTTCTGCCCACTCAGTGTCAGTAATGCATAAACAAGCATGCACTGCTGTAGATAACAAATTGGTAAACAAATCTTAAAATGTTTGACTTGTGAGGCTTTCATTCAGAGAATTTTATTTCAGGATACTCTAACGCATATTGAATTGTGTTGAAGAAGTTGCCTGATAAACACTCCTCTGTGTCAGGGGCTGATGAGATGGAGATATTATACAAATTTGGGATCAATTTGGGATTCATCAAACCGTTTAATCCCGGATTAAATCACAGGCATGAAGTACAGCTCCTGCTTTTAGCTTTTTTTACTCAGATGCTAATCCAGGCTTCAAAATGTTGCCCGTGAAACCTGAAGTATCATTGTTTGATTTAATGATGCAGAAATATTAAGGAATCATCTGAAAAAAATCTACATATACTGAACATGTGATTTTGTTATTCACTGAGACTTTCTTTATGTAAGGAAGTGTGAATTAAATTTAGGGGCATCAAAAAAGACAAGCAAATAAATAAATAAAGAAAGACTGGAAAGGTCAGCAAAAAGGATGATTATTTTTTCCCCATATATTATTAAAAATGATCCAGCTGCACGTTATATTTGTGATATTTTCACGTGTACTCTTGGCGGTCGGGCTGAGTGCACAACGTGTGCGATGAGGTTTCATTTCAAACCTTGGGGTTTTCAGGGTCTTGGGACTACTCACTTACCCTCCCTCTGGAAAGCTGAAATCGCACCCCTGGGCCGGGAGATGACCCTTATCCACACCTCCTGCACACACACACACACACACGCACGGTTAAGCACTCACTCACACACACTCTCAGTGAAAAAAGGGTCGCACTTGGCAGAGGAATCCCATGGTTTTAGAGCGGGATCCCATTAAAAGTGCATGAGTGTGTCTGTCTAGGAATCAAGACACCCGCTCTGCTGCTGCTGCTCAGCCGATAGCTCTGTACCTGTGTGTGTGTGTGTTATTTATTCATGTACGCGGTTATTAGAACATCTTGTGGCAGGCATCACTCAGTCGTACTGGTTGTATCTAGAATGAAGCAAAGGAGAGCAGGTAGCTGTTTTATCTCTGGGTCTCAGGTCTTCATAAGATCACTAACTCAACCTCCAACCTCTGCAAGCACAGTCTGCACAACTTCAAGTCATGTTCCAGGACAGGAAACAATATACTCACGCTTGGAGGTGAGGAGCTTAGGGCATGAGTTTCATGTCGCGTTTCTGTCGCACTGACTGGTTTTCGCTGTCAGACTGTAGCTTTGTTGACCTCGAAACCTGAAATGCAACATTTCGTATTTTCGTGAAATGTGTAACAGAAACAGAGACATGGGAGGAACATTTAAAGAACAAGAGATCTGAAAAAGAGATTTCCCACCAATATTCTAACAGAACATTTTGTCGAGTTTAGTTCGGTTTCTTGTTCCTACCTGTAATGCTGTCGTCCTTCACTTACCTAACCAAGGCTGGATACACACTGTCCATTTATTTGGTTCTGAAAGTGAGTTTAAACATGACGTCATATAAGTAATTATATTCACTGACATGACATTTGACACAATGATGATCCAGTAAAGTGAACATAAGAAATAATATGTGCACAAAATTATGAAAACATGCATAATTATGTGTATAAATGAAGATAAAAAAAAATCGAATTATTTCAGCACAGATTAAGTCAGAAGCTTTCCTTTTTCAAGAACGATGCAAATATTACTTTTTGTGCACGTGGACATGTTGAACTTATATTACCTTCATTCACATCAGCCATAAAATGCAGATAAGTTTATTTTCTCTTCCCGCTCCTCCTGATTTCCAGCTCTCCTTTGCGGCAGTTTTGCAGCCCTTGCGATTAAAACAAACAAACAAACAAACAAACAAACAAACAAACAAACCAACACCCCCCCCCCCCCCCCCCCCCCCCACACACACACACACACACACACACACACACACACACACACACACGTGAACAGCAAAAGTCACGCTCACAGTCCGGCTTTGTTTGTCTCCTCTAGATGTCCAGTCTGTCTTCTCTCGCGCCTTTGCGCTCGCTCTGAGCACAGCGCTGCGCTGAAGCTCGGAGGAGCGCCGAGCAGAAGCTGCGGCAGGCTGCTGCGCTCCCAGCCAGCAGGCGGCGCTGCTCGTACGTTAAACAGGAGCAGCTGCGAGGCCACAGAAGAGGCCGACGAACAGCAGCCGAGACTGGAGAGGTCAGAGTGAATGAGAAACGGACGAAGCTCAGTTTACATTTACACCTCTATTATTATTATTATTATTATTATTATTATTATTATTATTATTATTATTATTATTATAGGCCGGTGACTGGAGAAACTGCTGAGCTTCTATTAAAAACAAACAAAAAAAACAGTTTCCCTTATCCCCCCTTTGTTTCAGCCCTCAATCTTTCCTTTCCTTTTACTTCTACCCCTTTCATCTCTTTTTTCCTCCGTTCATCTGTTCTTTTGTTTTTCTTGTTCCTTTCTCTCCTTGATTTTTTATGTCCTCGCCCTTCATTCTGTTTCTATTTCCTCCTCTTGTCCCCTCTTTTTCCTTTCATTTTCTCTCATTTTCTTCTTTTTAGATTTTCTTTTTATTAAAATCTAATTCTACCCACTTTATTTTACTCTTTCTTCTTGACTTATCTCCTCAGTTTGTTCTCTCGCCTTATTAAAAATATCTGCTTTCCTTTTCTCTCATTTTCTTAAATGTCTTTCTTTTCCTCCTCTCCTCTCCTCTCCTCTCCTCTCCTCTCCTCTCCTCTCCTCTCCTCTCCTCTCCTCGTTCTGGCCGAGCTCCAAGGACGGATGGAGGGGGAGCATGTGGAGTACGCTTAGTGGCGCTGACAGCTGTCACTTTGGCTGGTGCTACTGCAGATGGGCTAACCTGAAATGAGCAGGGACAGGCCTGTAGTGGAGTGCGTCACTGACCGCCTCCTTCATCGTCCTCCTCCTCCTCCACATCCTCCTCCTCCACGTCCTCCTCCTCATCCTCCACAGGGAGAAGGTAGCAGCAGAGTATGTGGTGAGGGCTGAGGTGCAGGGTGCTGTGGCAGGTTGGGAGAGATAAGGCAGAGGATATAAGAGGGGTCAGTGTGGTCAAGGTGTGGTTAGCACTGACAGCAGGGCTATGAAAGTGATCCAACACAGAGCCTAAAACAAGCCTGGGTGAGAAGGAGGAAAAGAGAAAGTAAAAGCAGGAGGCAGGAGCAGTGGTGGAAGAGGACAGAGGAAGATGGAAGACGGAAAGTGATAGACTGTCGTTCTTAATGTGTGTAAATAATAACAATAATAATAATAATAATAATGATAATAATAATGATAATAATAATAATAATAGTGTGCTGAAATATCATAATAGTATAAATATCATTGAATGAGACAAAATGACCTGTTCCTAACTAATATATAACTAATTTAAAACATTAATAAATTGAATATTGCCTGCAGATGAAGACCTTTAAAACGACTAATTAATGCTCAATAAAGAACATCTTATTAAAAGTGATTGTGAGCAGATAGATTTTGAGGCAGAAATCTTTCATATCTAAGATTATTAAAGGTGCATTGTAAAAGTTTTCCACCATTAGCTGTTCTGTAGATCAATGTGAGCACACTAAATAACCGTGATTGATCTGATTAAGAAACCAAGGGATCCTGCTGTCATTGCCCCGGGTCATTTGTCCCAGTACTTCGTGATGCTTAGTCTCTTGTGTCTTGCTTTTAGTTTTCCTTTTGTTGTCTCATCCTCTGTAGTTTAGCTCAGCTGTGTCTTGTTTTTGCATCTGTCTATAGTGCTGCCTTCCCATTAGTCCCTCACAGAGCTTTATGTTTCAGTAGTTTATAGTTTTCACTTTCCCCTTTTGCCCTTTAAGTTCTGCAAACAGTCAATAAACAGGTCGCTTTTAGTTCAGTCCACTCTGTCTCCACACGACCGCATTTGTATCCTCCACTAGCAAGGAAGAAGACGATACAGACTGCAGTGATTACCTTATTCCTAAATCTGACTTTGGAAATGTTTTGTGAGGAAGGAAATGTAGTGTACACTACATACCAAGGATAAATAAATCAATTTCGTTACCTTTAATTGTTTTGTGACCTTCGAGACACCAGGAGAGAGAACCTTTGAGGAAAGAGAAATGGTGGAGGGATGACAAAGTGACAGTTTCTGATTCTGAGGACTCCTGCTCATGAACAGCCAGTGCCAGACTTTGTCTTTTCCTCCTGTATCTCCGTAAATGTCTGATGTGTGTGTGTCTGTGTGCGTGTCCCACTCTGTGCATATCCACAGTGCATGCTGATTCAGCTCGTTATCTGATGGAACCGTAGACAGAATGAGTTTAAATCTCACCATTGCCGCAAGCTCTCAAAGTGCCTCATCTACTTTTTGCTCTCTCTCTCTGCACACATCAGACTTCACAGGTGCACACTTACTGTGAAGCAAGACTACACCACATATCACAAAAATATGAAGCAAAATGTTGTTTTATTAAAAGCTTTGTGTGGCTTTAAACTACTTTCAGAAACAGCTCAGACTTAGAGTGAGAGAAGCTGGTGAAACTGAGGACTAACGTCTTGTTTCAATACCACGGGTGTCAATATGCAGATATCATCCTCTGATTTCAGACTTTCAGTAATATAGCCTTTTGTCTGCTCCCATTCACACCTTATTAAGGGTTATTGATAATTTCAGGCAATTTGGAGCTTTATGTTCAGCGTCTGGACCACACTAAGGCTGGATGCAGTTTTATAGGCCAAAGCAAACTGGTTAATCTTAGATGGGACATGCACCAACTGTTGAAAAAAGTCACAGTCCCCGAACTACCGTTTTAACTATGGCCTATAGTTGGGTTCAAAATTAAGCAGGCTCTAGAGGCTGTTTAAATAATTAAAATCTTAAAAAAAAAAGGAATAATTTTACTTTGGGACACTGTATCTCTTTTGAGACAATAAGAAAAATCTGATTGTTTAGTCCAAGGGTGTCAAGCTCAGCTAGTTTGATTCCCAAGTGGGCAAGACAAGCAAAACTATTGCATGATGCCCTATACAAAATTGTTTTTTCTTTTAGTTTAAAAATGTGCAGTGAAATTTCAGCAGAATGATTTTTTTTCTCCGCCAGTCTACTGTCATTACTGTATGGTTGGAAATCAAAATAAAAGCTGGCAAAGCTCTTTGGCTCAACCGTCTTGCTTCAGCGTGGTATGACAGGCTGTGGACAATGTCTTTGTCAGTAGGAATGCTGGAACACTTTCACACCTCACACTCAGGTGAAATAACCAATTTGGACAGCCCCTCTCATAACACATCTATTCTTAACGATCTCCAACACAATGCTTCCTTGGTGCAAAACACAGTAACAGATTCAAAAACTGCGCCTGATTTCACCTCAGTTTTCACACACTGCAAAGGCATACGGTGGACCGGTTTCGAACCTTTACCGACCAGGTTATGGCTTATCGCTCGCATGATTGACAGCTTTGGCTTAGTTGGAATATTTGGTGACAAAGTAAAAAGCATTGTAAAAAAAAAAGTTTAAAATATCCGCATGCTCTAACATGAAAATAATTTAATCAACAAACCTTTATTAGTATCATTTATAAATGATATAAATGATGATCATATAAAAGCAACTACAGCTTAAAAAATAAGGATGGCACTGCATGTAAAAGGAACTTGGTATTTAACACATCCACAGTAAAGGTTTAGGGCAATCACTCTCAAATACGGATAATCCTGAAGTAAAAACTGACAAATTTTTCATCCAACCCCTCTGGGTAATTTGAGCTCATGGTCTGTTAAATCTACACTGGTGTAATAGTCAGGATAATCTGTCTCTAATAGGTGGATTACAGTAGGTTAGGGAGTTTGGACTCTTTGGGAGAGCACCCCTTTGGATATAAAGTCTAATTCATTAATCAACTAATGCCCATTCATGGCCTGCTTAGAGAGAGTCACAGCAGAGCTCTGAGAACTGATGCTTCAGCCCTTTATAATTATTATCCCCAGAAGTTAATTTCAGATGGTAAAGCTGGTGTAGCTCTATACTTTTAATTTTCTTAGACTAAAATCTAAGAATATTAGCCCACCTTTCATTGCTTTCTGGCCTTCCTACTCTCTAGTTTTGTTTAGCAAATTTTACTTACACAGGATCTGAGGATCAATCTACATTTGTTACTCTGGAGTATTTGGTCCAGCAGGACATAAAGTATGTGAGGAGTTGTAGGCCATTTAGTTCCATTCAAGTATACATGGACTCAACAGCAAGTCATGTGGAAAAATTCATGAATTTGATTGTTTTTGTCAATCACAGTCTGTCTCCCTCCCTTAACCACAACTGGGTGGGTGTTGGGGGGGAATGTTAGACAGTGGTTAGGCATAGATAAAAGTTTTGTTTGTGTGATTGGGTGAATTAGACTTGCATTAGAAAAGCCTTTGTGTGCTTAACTGAGAAGAAATATCTATCTATCTCTATATCAGTACTGTCAATTTACCATGTATGCTAAGTATGTATGCCGACTCTAATGAGTCGTCTCCAGAAACAGAAAGGATGGTATGACTAGCCATGTGAGCAATACATTTATTAGGTTTCTTTATCTCTGAAGATTATCACAATTTGCACGATTCCTTTTGCACATTACACATCCACCTTACAAGTGAAAGCTTGTGAGAAAACACAAAACCATTTGAGGTTACAGCAGGAAGGACATCTTCTGTACAAAACCTACCAAACAGGTAGACATGTTCTACCTGCTCATGTTTTGCAGGGTATTTAAAAGTAGAATAGAAGGGAGAGCCTTCAGTTTCCAGGCCCCTCTTCTGTGGAACTCCCAATTTGGGTTTGGGAGATATACACCCTCTCTGCTTTAAAGATTAGGCTTAAAACTTTCTTTTATGATAAACAATAAAATTAAGGCTTGATCAGGTAACTCTGAATTTCCCCTTAGTGATGTTGCAATAGGTCTAGGCTGTGTACAGATGTATTGTGTGTTTCTTCTTCACTCTTGTCTTCCACACTGTGTTGTTTGACCTGTCTCATTCCCTTAGCCCCATCCTCACCCTCCCCAACCCAGGCCAGTCATCTGCCCCTCGCTGACCATGGTTCTGCTGGAGGCTTCATCCAGTTAAGAGGGAGTTTTTTCTTCCCACTGTCACAAAGTGTTTGCTCATATGGGGTCATCTGATTGTTGAGGTTTTCTTTGTATTACTATAGAGACTTTACCTGACAGTATAAAGTGACTTGTGATGATTTAACGCTATATAAATAAAACTGCAGTGAATTAAATTAGTACAATGCCTGAGTTGTTATTGTCTCATTTTACATTGCTGTTTATGGAATGTAGATATTTACTTTTGTTTTTCTGAGTTTAGTCCCTTTTCGAGTGACTTCCAGACCTCAGTAGGAGTTTGGCATGTTATCACTGTCCACACAGGGACACACAGGGACAGTGATAACAAGCAAACTCCACACAGGAAGGCAGCAGCCAGGGTTTGAACCAGGAATTGTGAGGCAAAAGTCCTATCGACTGTGAGACATGCATGAACTTGAACAGTTCAAGGAACAACAGAGAGGTGGTTTTATTTGTGCCAGGATGAGTTTTGGTGGTCGAATCTGTGATAGACACACAGGACCTGTGTCTCTGTCCTCCTCCTCCTCTCATATGGGCACGTAACGCTCCCTCTGTGGGCGTCACAGGTCCGGTGTGAAATGCACGCAAACATTTAAATATTTCAGACACTACTTTCGCTTGGCAGCCAACCAGTCAGCCAGGCAACACATGCTCTGAGAGAAGGAGAGACAGACAGCAGCGACAGTTTCATAAATAGTCGATGAGGAATGAGCGGCCCCTCCTTGCCACAACCTGTCAGCGGCCCACAATGATTTATTGATTTCTACATTTGTCACATACAATGACAAACTTAGCATCTCTGTGTTTTGTCCTTCTCTTTTTCCCCTCTATTCTTTTTCTTTCCTTATTTCTGGTCTGAAAAGCAAACAGAGAGGGCAAATCGCCATGTGAAAGCAAGTTCAGTGTCTGTAGTCAAGGATCTTCAGTTCTCTGCTTGACAGCAAATATACAGATGAGCCTTTTTTCTTTTGTCTTTCCATTCTTCCTCCTTTTATTCCTTACACTCTTTTCCTCTCTACCTTTTTCTTCCTTTGTAATTTCCTTTCTTGATTCTTTCTTCCTTTACCCTCCTTTCCTAATTGTTGTTGTCTTCCTTGAGATGCCTGTGTCATCTTTAATTTTCATTCTTTAAATGTCCTTTCTTTCTTGCCCACATTTTCTGTTTCCAATCCCTCATTTTCTGCTTTTTATTTCTGCCAGCAACCTCTGTTTTTTCTTTCTTGCTTTAGCCTTCTTTCCATTTTTCTAATTGTTCTTATTTTTCTACAGCTCTTCATTCATGCCTCTTTTTTCAGTCTTCTAACCTTTTCTCATCTTCTCCTTTTTCCTTTCCCTGATCTGATTTTTCAGCGCTATTCTTTCTTTCCTTTCATTTTTAATTATTTTCTTTTTCTTGATGCCTTCTTCCTGTAGCTCCATTTTCCCTACTTGATAAAGACGTTTTTAATGAGACCCTTGGTTGAAATTTCCTTTCCTTTTGTTTCCTTTTAGTTTCTTTCCAAGGATTCCTTTCTCTTCCTCTTATTCCCATGCTTCCTTTTCTCTGCCTGCTTTTCCTTTCCATCCAACAATTTCCTTGATAGCTTGTCTTCCTTCATTCAGTCCTTTTCTTTCTTTTTCCTTTTTTTCATTTCTTTCATTCCATTTTCTCCAAACCAAATCAAAAATAGTTGGAAATTCAAGTCAGTTTTATTTATATAACTCCAAAGTACAACAGTTACCTCAAGACACTTAATTTACTTCTAACGATTTTACTGATGTGACTGCTGTTAACAATCACTTTGACATAATTTTACATCATTCTCACCACAAAGTTCTCAAATAACCAGTGCATTCCCGCCTCATAGGTGTTTCTCATTGTGTTTGTGTAAACTTTCAATGTAGTTTCGACTCATATTTTTCTACTAAAGATATATATATATATTTTTTTTCTTTTTTTTTGTGTCCCGTTTGGATCTTTAGCCATCAGAATTGTTGTCTTAAGGCCAAGAAAGATGCCAAGCGGATTTATTTTACCAAGTGGATCATCATGGCCTTGCCATATTGGTCCATTTGATTGACCTTTATTATAATTATGAATTTATTTTATTTTCGGTTGCTACAAACGGGACAGACATGACTGGGGGATAGGACAGGGAGAAAGAATGAAAGAAAGAGAGGGAGAGAAAGAAAACCAGAGGGGAGAAGAGACGGTGAGAAGGGGGGGAAGAAAGAAAAAAAAACAAACAAACAAACAAAACACCTGGATCACCTGTATGGAGAAAAAAAACAGAAGAGAAAGCAAACAACAAAGAGCAACATAATAAAAAACAAAACAAAACAGCACCATCACAATAAACTAGCTAGCAGTAGATAACAGTAGATACTAAATAATAAACGATATTGTGCAGCACGCAAGATAGACAGCGCACAATGTGCTTTGAGGCAGCAGCCAAGAAAGGTGTAGTCCGCGTCTGTGAACACCCGTGTGTACACCTGTGTGCATACCTGTGTGGATCAGCATGCTTGTATTCCAAAGGTTTCTCCATGTAACGATCTGCTAGGGAGTGTGGGGAGCCATAGCCCCGTCCACCAGGGTATGAAGCAGGTATGGAGGAGATCCAGGCCCCAGATATCCAGAGGCCCCAGAGTACAAGGACCCGAGGAGGACCACCAAAGGGGGGTGAACCGTGCCACCCTCCTGGGAAGAGCTGAGTAGAGCCCCAAACGAAAGGTCACACCGCAGCTACGGAGCAGAGGCCAGAGGGGGTTGCAGTGGCGTGCCCGCGGGCTCTGCCGGCAGCCAGCTGTGCCAGAGAGGACCGAGCTTCAGGCCCAGAGGCCAGAGGCCTGAGGGCATCCCACCCCCCGGAAGGAGCCCAGCCGGGCCGCAGGCGCCCGGCCCCGCCAATCGGCCACCAGGAGTGAGCCGGTACATACATGAGCGCCCAGCCCCAGACGACAAGGACCACCAACACACCAACGTCTGAGGTCTCCCCCAAGAACAATTGTGCAGTCTAGGTGTTCGGAGAGTGTACTAAAAAAACCGTGGAAGAATGAGGGGTCATCAACATTTGGACCATATATACTTACAATACCTAGCTTTTGGTTAAGTATAGATAGTTTGACGATTAGGAATCTGCCCTCTGGATCTATAACTGGATCGAGTACTGTGAAATTAATATTTTTATGTATTAGAATTGCTACTCCTCTTTGTCTAGAATTATAACAGGCTGAGAACACATTAGGAAACTCAGGTGTTTTAAGTTTATTCAAACCTGTGACAGGCGTGTGGGTTTCTTGTAATAAAACAACGTCTGCCTGTAATTTTTTAAGTTGGTTAAGTATTTTTAACCTTACTAAAGATATTTGTTACTGTGTTGATGCATTTCTCATCTGAACCTCATAACTCATCAACACAGTTTGTATTTTATGTTTTTTACAGTTTGCACAGCTCTCTCACATTCCTGAATACAGTCAGTTAGTCTTTTCAATCAAATTACTTTAAACTTCTTTTGTAATCCATTATGTTACCAAAGGTATTCACTCGTTTGCCTTCACAGGCATAATATAAACTTGAGTGACATTCCATTCTTAATCCATAGTGTTAAATATGATGTTGGCCCACCCTTTGCAACTGTAACAGCTTCAAATCTTCTGGGAAGACTTTCCACAAGGTTTAGGAGTGTGTTTATGGGAATTTTCCACAATTCTTCCAGAAGTGCTTTTGTGAGGTCAGACACTGATGTTGGACACGAAGTTCTGGCTCACTGTCTCCTCTCTAATTCATCCCCAAAGTTATCTGTTTGATTTTAGGAGTCTGTGGAGGTCATACAACTTCCACACCAAACTCACTCATCCATGTCTTTATGAACCTTGGTGTGCAGTCATATTAGAAGAGGAAGGGACCATCTCCAAACTGATCTCACTGTAACTCAAACAAGCCCACACCATAATCCCCAAACTTTAAACTTGGCACAAGGCAGTCAGATAAGAACCGTTCTCCTGGTAACCACCAAACGCAGACTCATCCATCAGATCCCAAGTCAGAGAAGCATAATTTGTCACTCCAGAGAACATGTCTCCACTACTCTAGATTCAGTGGCTACTTGCTTTACACCACCGCATCTGAAGCTTTGCATTGCAGTTGGAGGCTTGAATGCAGCTGCTCAGCCATGGAAACCCATTCCATGAAGGGTTGTAGCAATTGATTCTCAGAAAGCTCTGTGCACTGTGCACCTCAGCATCTGCTGACCCTGATCTGTGATTTTACATGGCCTATCACTGACTTCCTGAGGTTGACCCATTCGTCCACAAATGTTTGCAGAAGCAGTCTGCAAAGGTGCTTAAGACCAAAGTGTGTAAAAACATATCCTTCACACAAACTGTCACTACGACGCATAATGGATACATCCTTTTATGTAGTTTGTACTAATTTCTAAACTCAACCATCCAAAAGACGTAGCAGAAACTAAGACTCATCAGACCTGACAACAACTTCGCAGCCTTCTAGTGTCCAAGTTTGGTAAGGCCATGTGAATCGTGGCCTCAGTTCTCCACTGACAGAATTGGTTCCAGATGTGGTTGTCTCCTGCTGTAACCCGTCTGCTTAAAGGCTTGATGTGTTGTGCTGTTTGTGTGATTTAAGTTACTTTTGCCTGTCTTTGAGCTTAAAACAGTCTCCTCTATCCTCTGCCATCAACAAGACATTTTTGTTAAGAGAACTCACTGGACATTTTCTCTTCCTTAAACCATTTTTGTATACCCCCAAGATGATTGTGCAGTAAAATCACAGAAGATCAACAAGTTTTTGAAATACCCAAAACAGCCCCTCTGACACCAACAACCAAAGTCAGTTAAAATCTCGCTATCTCTTTTCTACTCGGTTTGAACTTCAACCATTCCCATATGCCTAAGTACACAGACTATCTGTGATTGGCTGATCACATATTTGTGTTAACAAGCAGTTAACCAGTGCACCTATCAAAGTGGCAGGTGAGTGTATAATTAGCACAAATTGGTACAGCAATGCATTAAAAGAAAACAATGTTTTGACAGTGAGAAGGGTTCAACCCTCTTTCTTACCTCTTCTGCCCATAGTTGCATTAATATGACAACAACATTTTGAGAGAAACCACCTGAGATGCCAATCCAATTTGTCATTGCTCCGTATAGAAGTGCTCCTGGTCCTTTTATCTCCTACAAAAACAGTTTTTCTAAAACATTATTAATCTCTTCTGAACTGTTGCCAAACTCTAGTCACATGTTCTTTAGGTTTTTCTAGTCTCACATTCATTGAGTGCTCTCAGGTATACCTTACTGACTCTTATATCTTTTTTACTCCCCCCCAATCTCCACCTGTACGTCTTCTCTGTCCATCCATCCCTCTACGTCCCCTGTCCCCTGCTTTTAGAGCCTCTCTGAGCGCTGGCAGCCTGTCGATGAGAAGCATTGGTTTGCAGCCGGCCCAGTCGATGACCCTGACAGTGTGCAGTTATCGTTCTAATTAAGATGCCACACTTGAGTTAAACCGTGGCATTAGGATTTGATGGGGAATTGATCAGGGTGTCAGAGGCGGAGTGAGACAGAGAGAGATAGAGGGGGGGACGGGGGAGACATGGTGGGAGAGAAAGAGATGGTGGGGGGATGTAAAACATAAGGAGGGTGGGGGGTAAGCTGATAAATGGATAAGCAGATGTACTTTATCCACTCCTGCCATGTCTTTATAGCTGAGGAATGAAGCTCAGATTAGATAATATTACATATTACAGTGTGAGAATGTCAGTGCCAGCTTTGATCTCCCATAGTTCTCCCTGTGATGGAGTATCCTGTATGTTTGTGGAGTCAAGAGGAGGAGCAGGGCGAAGGTTAAGATAATCCTTGATAACACTTGATTGCCCAGTCAATATCTTCAATGACAGGAGCTGAGTGTGTCTGTGTGTGTGTTTGCAACCTCTGAAAGCTTTGGCAGGGTCTTACTGCTTCTCCCTCTTGACTTTTCAGCTGAACCATCACACACTCAAATGACGTGGCTTCACAGTGAACATCAACAGTAAGAATGCAAGCTGTTTGCAAACACAATACGCGGTGGCACTTCCCGTGCTGCTTCACATTAGAAACGGTGAGTGTATGATTACCTGCAGCGGAACAGCTGCGGGCCAGCATGCATGCATGTGCCGCAGATAAATATGAATGAGCCGCAGATAGGCTTCATGCATTAAAGTGGGTGCGGCCATGCATATTCACTTGGCTCACTGCACACATTCACATGCATTTTAGACACATTCTCACACAGGACTTTACAAACAACTCTGCACGCACTACACAGCGGGCAGGAGAGCGCGGTCGCCGGGCAAATTAGAGGTCAGCTCAAAAGTTTTTGTACAGAGCTGCAAGAATACGTTTGCCTGCAAGCATCAGGCAAGTTTGTTAAGAAAGCACGTCAAACACATATGCAAGAAGAACAAAAACCAAACAAACAAAAAATCACACGCAAGTTATATTTAAAGGAGCAGTCTCCTGAGAAATGAAGCCAATGCGGTTGCTGTTCCTCTAATATGAGCAGATTTGGGTATTTTAGACTCATGCATTAAAAAGCATGTTAAGAAGCAAGAGCTTAATAATAATAAAGATTAAATACAAAACTGCATTAATGCTTAGTGAATCAAAAGAGGTGTGTCATGTGTCATTTTGGCCCTGCCTCAGATTTATATAGTTAGTTTCTTTTGATACACTCATGTAGTGAACTGAAAGTATAAAAGTATCATAAATCAATGTGACTATAAGAGTCAGTTGCAGCAGTGGTGGTATCATTGTTATCAGAAAGAAATTTGTGTGATTGAGCCACATTTATCCCTCAGCTGTATTATCATGGCTCTGGGTGCGAGCGTGTGGGTGTGTGTTCACTTGTGTTTGTGTCAGGTCCGGTTAATCACACGTCTTTTTCTGAGCAGCTGTTAGAAGCAGACAGCACTCTGAGGTCAGCCGTGTGTCAGGTGTCATTCATGCTTTTTGTCACTGACTGAGGACTTCGTCCTTCAAGTGCTTCATGTCACTCTCCCATTTCCACTCAGACACGAGCGTTATCAGGACAGTCATAAGGTAAAGCTCACAACACAGTCCAGTCCAGATGTGGACTGACACCTCACAGGCAAGCAATGCTTCCTAGTGTATTTTTCCTGCTCTTGTGTTCTCATACCATGCACTGAGCTAAAAGCAAACTTACCTTTCATTTGATATTGAATAGTGGGTAGTTTGTTGTGATGTGATTTTCTTTCAGCGTGTTCTGCAGGCACAGAGGCTACTCTTTTCTATCATTCTACTCTTCATCAGCACTCTTAGCATCTAATATAGGACCAAACTTCCAGCTTAGTCCTCTTAAAAGTCTGCAGAGTGTTGCATCAACTCACTTTGCTTATATGCTCAATTGTTGTTGGTATTATTGTAGGATCTTTATTCTACAATATAAAGTTGTTGTGATTTGGTGCTATATAAATCAGAATGAATTGAATTAAACTGAACAGCAAAGAAAATGCCTTTTGTCAAATTTAGACAATAATTCAAAAATTCAATAATTCATTTCCAGCTTGTTGCCTTTACAGTTGGAAAGAGTCCTTGTTTCACTTCCATTGTTGACTTTAGAAGTTTGATCGATTATTAAACACCACAGATGGTCCTGTCCATGGCAACGGCACACATAAAGGCAGCATCCTGTGCCCACAGGACAGGGGGAAAAAAATCAGCAAATGCTGAAAGAATATGAAAAAAAGTCTAAGGTGTTGACCAGGCCTCCAAGGTAACCAGCCACCAATATTATCAAGTGTCCTCAGTATGACTGATTAGAAAATGCCCTGTCCATATTCCAGAGGACAGAAAGATTTCACTACCACAGTCCTGGTCTTAGACACCTTTTTAACAGATAAATATTTCAAAGAATGATACCAGAAAAATGCATTAGAAAGTCATGACTTGTTTTTTTTTGAGAGCTGATGTTCATTTTAAATGGAGGTTTTTAAATGGACTTTGATCCAGGTACATTTTCAATTGCTCTCCTGGAAGCTGGAAGCTAATCTCAGCTCACACCCTCGTTGTGTCACCACCAGTTATTTGACCTTTATGGTCACTGAGACGATGTTAGACAGCCAGCAGAGACTTCATGAAAGTTTGTGGCCAACTAGTAGTCTGGCACATAGACTGTAAAACTGTAAGACAGCTTTACAGAAGGTAAAGATGGAGTAACAATGTGACCTCTCATCTTGTCTACAAGGCTTTTATAACCAACCTGACAAAGAAATGCTGTTTAAATTGAAAATGTTCTCAATAACATTTAAGAACCTCAAGGCTATTCCATTCATTGATTACCACTGACAATGATCATTTACATAAGTGTGGGAATTTTCAAGGTTAGTTCATGCTAAAATGATTTTCTGAGACCGCTTCAGGTAGTCTTCAAGAAAATAATGCATTTCCTATACAGAATCAAGGTCCATGCATGCTCGTCTCCATGCTCTCCTCCCCTCTCTCTCTGATGACAGAAAAAAAGCTATTGACTAACCATCAAATCTCCTATCTGCACGGTAGGCCATTTTTCCTTGTCTCAGCACTCCACACCTCCTCCATTATAGCTCATAATCTCATCTGAACAGGCAAATGACCCTCTGAGACATACAGAGCAAGAGAGAGGCAGGAAGAGAGTGTGAGGGTAAGAGAGAGAGAATGAGCAAAATATAAGCATACACTCTAAAAAGTAATTCAGAGGCTTAGTAAATATCACTATAAATATAAGTTAGATGAGCCTGATAAAATCTATGGATATCCTTTTAGTAATTATTTGAGTTTGATAAGTTGAAATAAATGTCTAAAATGTTAACATATGTGTTTGTGTTAAATTAAGGTATTTATTTACATTTATCTCAGACAAAAAAATTCAGTATGTGGTTCACAGAATACCTTCTTTGCATGTACTTAATATCTTTTGTTTAAAATTGAATCAAAATATTTGAGAAATAGGTATCTATACTCATCAGTATCTTGTACTAAAATCATTAATTATCCAAATCAATATTATTTATTGTCAGCAACTACAACTGAAAAGTGTAAGTAAAACACGATAATGTAGAGTAATTGACTACCATGAGCCTTTTTCATTGTTTTGTTCATTTTGTTTTTTAAATACTCTGAGCTTTTGTGTTTGCTCTCCTGGTTTGCCATTTATCCTTCAAGTATGTAAGGCTTTGAGCTAAAAGGGAAAAGGCTCTTGTCTTTTTAATGCTTGTTTATTTGGAGTTATTGCCATGTTTATGAAAATTAAATTTTTGTTTGGAAAAATGTTTAACATGTGGTTATTTTTCATACATGTTTTATGAAACACACAACTACATATTAGTTTGTTTGGTTTTTCAGACTTAGACTACCAGTGAAATACAATAACATTCATATTTGAATTCTAGGGGGCGATCGTGGCTCAAGAGTTGGCAGCTTGTTTTGTAATCGGAAGGTTGCTGGTTTGAGCCCCGGCTCCGACAGGCTTGGTCGCCTACTGGTTGCCTACTGCCCACCTACTGGTGGTCAGAGGGCCTGGTAGCGCCAGTGTCCGGCAGCCTCGCCTCTGTCCGTGCGCCACGCTGCCAGGCAATGTTATTCAATTGATCACTGTGGCAATGTAGCATGCCATCACCAATGTGTGTGTGAATGCCTGAATGATTCACACACACATTCCGGATGACTGAATGTAGTGTAAAGCACTTTGGGGTCCATAGGGACTAAGTAAAGCACTATACAAATACAGGCTTTTTACCATATTTAATTATTAAGAACAATTTTGATTACATTCAGTTTACAATATTAAGTAAATGGAACAAAATTTTGGATTAACTGACCATCTATATTTCAGTTACATTGACCAAGCATGTCAGTGTTATTTACTCAATTTTTTCATGTTTGTGTAACAACTACAATTATTATTTTCAACTTAATATGTTTAAGCTTTAGTTATTCAATTGATCAAGTATATTGAACAGATTTGACTGGTTTCCAATCTACTCAATATTTTTAAGTGTAAAAGTGTTGCCTCAAAAATTTTAAGTAAATGTCAGTTTTAGTTTTTGGAGTGTAGCACGGTTTAAATAACACCCACCTTCCTGACAGACGCCAGGTCTGAAGGATAAAAAGACATGGAACATAACTAAGAGGGGAGTGTGTCTGTCCCTCTCGAAGAAAGTACGGATTTGTGCTTTAATTAATTGGGAAATTAATCTTTAATTAAAACAATATTTAAATTTAAAATGTTTGAACTATGATTTAAAGGATAAACCTGGGGGCATCAGTGACAGCAGATATGCCATTAATAAGTCAGATACATTATCGAGAGGAGCTGATGTGGAGGTGGGCTGTACAGTGGCTTGCAAACACACAGCAACAGTGGGTAGGCTAAAGATGCTTAAATAGGGTACTATATATGAACTTCATCAGTTGGATTTGTGCCAAGCAAGTACCAGCATACCCATGGTATCTGTGGCTAAGAAAGTAAAACGGGTCATCTACTAATCAGAAGGTTGGTGGTTTGATCCCTGGCTGCTCCAGTCTACATGCCCCAATTATCCTTGGCAAGATAGTGAACCATGAGTTGCTTGTTTCAATGTAAAAAAGAAAGTACTTGGACATAGAAAAAAAGTACTTGAATGGGTGGATGAGATATATTGTGTAAAGTGATTTTAGTGCTCAAATTGAGTAGAAATGCGGCATATAAGAACCAGTCTATTTACCATTAGCACGCCAGATAATGCGGCTGGCATTAAGATGAGCACTTCTGCCTTCCCTGTGCTCGGTCTGGCTGAACTCAGACTCTGCTGCCATATGATCAACACTAAACTTGTCCAGTCACACTTCTGTAGCTACACATTGACAAAAATGGCAACATCTAGGCGTACTTACAGAAACCCTAACCAAAAATCTGACCTTAACCTAAACATTACCTCTACAATTGTTTGATGCATCAGTAATACCCCCCTCAGAGCAACTGTATTTCTCTAACCACATAAACGAAAAGTATTGGTAACTAGATAGCAGTGTTAGGGTATTTGTGTGCATCACTAGAAAGGAGTTTATGAATGCATTACCCAGAGTTTTATTCTCAGCAGCTGCTTTGACATCTTTTAGACTTCTATTCCTAAAACAATCTGGCTTTCCCACATTTGTTTTTTTCCACTTTTCCTTTCTGGCCTGTATCACTGCTACCTCAGTTAAAACAATCTACCTGCCACTCTCCATGTTTCTCTCATTGGGTGGCTAACCACTGCTACCGCCCTCTCTGCCTCAGCTGACCATTGATCATTAGTGACAGTGATGTCTCTACCGCACTCACTGTGATGTCCTGGCTGCTGTCCACCCAGGACCGTTCCTGACCCCAACGGCATCAGTGCCCACCAGTTACCGTGACAATTACATCCCGAGCTTGTCATTGGTCCGGTCTGCCTGCCTGCTCTGACTCGCCTTCTGGTGGCAGCCATAACTCCTGCCAAACGAGCCTTATGATCCCTCGCCTCCTACGCCCTTTATGGGTGCTTGGGGAGACAATGGGGCGATACAGACTCCCCCTCACCCCCCCAGTCTCTCTGAACTGTATTTCTCTTGTCACCCCTACCACCCCTCTTTCCTTTCATCACACATATATATGGCTGAAAGTGGTATGTCACCCCCACACCACCCACCCCCCATTCTCAGCTGCTCAGTGATGGATGGAGAGACTGAGGAATTAACCTTGGCTTTATGGGGACTCCTGTGCCACTCTCCACTGCTGTCTGAGATCCCCATTTGCCTCTTTGCCTCTTTCCTCTCGATCACGTTCTTTCTGTCTTCCTGTGCGTGCATGTGAAGGGTTTCTCCCGGCAAACGTCCCATGAACAGGGCAAATGATGCATTCTGAGAATTGCCTCCAAATGAGCAGTGATTTGTCTCCCCTCAACTGGAAGCAGTTAGTTAAACAGAGAGAGAGTCTCAAATATACGTTTAACATGAGACAATGAGGCACAAATGTGACCGCGATCATAAATTTGCAAATTGGGAAATTTTTTTCCATCGGTTGTCTCAAAAACAAGATTTGTGCCTTTCCTTCACTACTCCCACCACACAAACAGCTGACACATGATAATGAAAAAATAAATACGTTAGTGAAAATCAATACAATTTTTCATCCTGTCTGAAAACATACAGGAAACCACCATGTCTGACAACTATCTGTTGGAAATTTTGCTGTTTGTTTGTGTTACGGGTCCCAAGGATGAAGACCACGATGACAAATATGTTACCTGTAAAAGCAGGTGAAGAGCGGAGTAAGGAAGACACGATGTGTCTTTGTTTTCCTCCAGAACGTGTCTAAGGAAGCAGCGGAAGGTGGGCTCACTTACTGCACCCTGAAACCCTGGAGCAACCACCAACGTTCCGCCCTCACTGCTTTCTAACATAAAATGACTCCCTTTTCATGGGTTTCTATTCTTTTAAAGTAACTGAAAAGGAGTACATATAGTAAGGAAAAATGTCGCATAACACCAGTGTTTTACACCAAATAATATTAATGTGGCCATTCCCTCACAGGGATGCCACATTTGTGTTGATTAAGTTATGCTGATGTGAAAGTTGTCTGTCAAACTAAACAACTACATGACTGTAGCTGATAAGGTTTGTCTCACTTTGTCATGGAAATGGGAGCAAAGCAATTTAGGAGAGTAGATACTGATGTAATTTTGACTGCTATTAAAACAACAAACTTAAAAAAAATGCAGTTGTACAACATTTTTAATGATGGTTTCACATTTTTACAGCCTGTCATTCCTCTGAAAACACCCGCATAGGTTCGCCCAATAGATTTCGTTGTGCAAGCTGTTTTTCTTACCAAACGTTAAATTTCAAGTTTAAGCAACCTCCACAGTCTCGCATGTAAAATGCAAGCCTCTATACCCTGGAAATCTTCAATAGAGCTTTGTAATTAGTTTAATGTTGTAGAAGAATATATTCACTATAGCCTGTACAGTACAGAACATTTTCCTGGTGCCTTTTTGGGCTTCAGTCTTTGATTTTGTAAATTACTTCCCCTATTACAGTCCAGATTGATAAAGCGTTTATGCACTGACTTGAATGACAAGTCACTACGATACGAGCATGCAATTGATTTGGTTTTGCAATCAAAGCTAGATCAAGGCTTCAAACACAGAAGCCTGTAACCCAGTGGGAGATCTATAAGTGACTTCTTCCATGTTTTATATACAGACTATAATGTAAACTCAAACAGCTATTTTTTTTTCCTTCACCCTAACAATATACAACAGTTTTTGTCACCAAACCTTATTAAATAGTGATAGCAAGCAAATGTGAACATCCCCTGACTTTCTCCCGAGGACCAGTCATGATAAAATGTGATGTATTGAGCTTTCTCACTCACTATGTGTTAATAGGCCTCTCTGCATTGAATGATTACTTGTTATTAATCTCTGACTCTCTCTCCTTCACAGCATGTCTCTTGTCCTGATTGTTGGGTTTTCCTCTGTATGTATTATTGTAGGGTCGACGTTAATATATGAAGCTCCTTGAGGCAACTGATGTCTGAACTACGCTGTACTAAACCATGTTTTGATGCAGTCAGTTTTCCCAGAACATCATCATCACCACAGTTGGATATGCCTTTAATACCAACAGGGTGACATATCACACAAAGCCACTGACCCCGCTCTTAACCCCACTCTTTTTCCCCTCTGATGCCCCTCTCACCAACACCTCACCCCCAGCCAATTCCAGGTAGTGATGGTGGGGCGAAAGGGGGGCGGAGTGGAGAATGACAGGAGAGAGAAAGTGAGGGAGGCTGGGTTGATGGAGGTTAATAGTGCATCTCTCTTTACCGGCTGTAAAGTGTCCAGACACTCTGTTACTGCTCTGGAACCAGGTCAATCGTGTACGTCCCTTTGTATTAAAGCTCAGAGGTGACAGACAGCCAGAGAGGCAGGGTGAGGAGGAGGGAGGCAACTGCCCTGGTAGTTCAGTCCCAATACAACAAATGGTAGAAATGCTCAGCTAATCAAGAAAAAGACATCTGGTTAAGTAAGTGTGTATAAGTAAAACTTATTAACCCCCCCCCCACAAAATTCTAATGGTGTTAAAAATGTTTGAATAGTGCATCAATATCTGTAGCGTATCATCTACGTGTGTGTGTGTGTGTGTGTGTGTGTGTGTGTGGTGTATTAGTGTGTGTTTCTGTGCTTCTAGTGCAAATACACATGTTTGCGGACAATATACTCTTGAGTTCCAGTTAAAGCCTCCGTCTCAGTGCAACTTCTGTTATATAAGGATTCATACAATGAACTATATCTGGACGCAAAGAAATTGGATTTTGCTCAAATTGCTCTCAGATCATAAAAAAACAGACATGTCAGCATTCGCATTGCCCTCTTATGGGAATCATGCATACCCTGGACACACTCGGGCGTAGAGGGGAACACACTAGTGCAGAAAAAAATGAAGATAAATGTAAAGCAGATACAATCGGAACTATATGAAAGTACAGTTACATGAAATTCAAAATCAAGACCGCTGAACTCTCTCAGACCTCTGAAGACCTCAAATTCATTATGCAAGTTTTAATCAATAGGAGTATCGACTTTCCTTCCCACTGTCATATGTTTGGACACAGCTTCTCATTTAATGGTTTTTCTTTATTTTCATGACTGTTTACGATGTAGATTCTCACTGAAGGCAACAAAACTATGAATGAACACATATTGAATTACGTAGTAAAGAAAAGAGTGTGAAATAACTCAAAACATGTTTTATTTTTATACAGTGTTGAAGGAGTTCCCAGAAATGCTGAGCACTTGTTGGCCCTTTTGACTTCACTCTGCGGTCCATCTCATCCCAAACCATCTCGATTGGGCTTAGGTCAGGTGACTGTGGAGGCCAGGCCATCTGGTGCAGCACTCCATCACTCTCCTTCTTGGTCAAATAAACCTTACACAGCCTGGAGGTGTGTTTGGGGTCATTGTCCTGTTGAAAAATAAATGATGGTCCAACTAAACACAAACCGGATGGGATTGACTATGTGCACGTTAGCATATGCTACTTCCGGTGCGGAAACTCCTGTGGGGAGCTTTGTTTCCGGTGTCCTATTCACGCCCTGTTTACGGTCCAAAACAAGTTAAGCAAATGAATGAATCAAGCGGCGATTTACATTTCTATAGATGTCTTGGGCATTTACCCAATATATCTGTAAATGATGTTCATCGACTTGTCGATATTTTTTCCCCGTGCCTCAGAGCAAAAGAGAAAAGGGATTCAAATGTTATATTTCTCAGCTGTCCCTCGTTTATCGCGGGTGTTATGTTCTAAAAATAACCAGCGATAGGTGAAATCAAGTAGCCAATTTTATTTTTTGACGGTGCAAAACGTTTGGTGGACATCGTGGACATACAGTACTGCACTTCAGAGTCACACTGCTAGCGATCGATGCAGCGATTCTGTACTGTGCAGGAGAGACGTCACGGAGGAGATCGTCTGCAGCGATCAGGACGCAGGACACAATGTGACGTAAAAAAAAACGTGCAAACTTGCACTAAAGCGAGGTGAAAGGTGAACCGCGTTATTAGCGAGGGACCGCTGTAATTTTGAAGGTAAGTCACAACATACCCTTCGTAAATACTAATGTATAGAAACCCTTACCAGCAATCATTCATTTTTTGTGTGGCTTTTTTCATGGTTTGTTAACATGCTGTGTAGGTGTGTACTTGACTAGCTGATATCGACATAACGGGGAAACACCTGGTTTGACTATTCTTCACCTGTAGTTTGAATGCTGAACATTTGCCTGTTTAAATCATAAGACCAGTCACTATACAGAGATGTGCTTCTGAATGTGGACGATGTGTCTTCTGCTGCAGTAATGCAGTTCTGCTTGTGTTGAGTGATGTAAACAAGTGATCGATCTAAACTCTTTAAACGTCAAAATTGATCATTAGATTTTTTATGACACAACAGTGGTGAGTGTTCCCACCTTCTGCTCTTTGTAACTTAACGCGATCTTTCCGTTTTCGAGTTTTGGACATGATTTTGGAGTATATCTTCGCAGTAGCGATTGACCGCAAAGTAAAGCTACCGGAAATGTACAACCCCACATCCGGTTTCAAACCAGGAAGTTAGCATTTTCTCGTGCACAGGGTCAATTGCATGTCGCTGCTGGATGCTGTGGTAGCCATGCCGGTTCAGTGTAACTTTAATTTTGAATAAATCCGCAACAGTGTTGCCAGCAAAGCACCCCCACACTATCACACCTCCTCCTCCATGCTTCATGTATGTAGAGACCATCCGTTCACCTTTTTTGCTTCGCAAAAAGACATGGTGAGTGGAACCAAAGATCTCAAATTTGGTCTCATCAGACCAAAGCACAGATTTCCACTCGTCTAATGTTCATTCCTTGTGTTTCTTGGCCCCCAAAAATCTTTTCTGCTTGTTCCTTTTCCTTAGTAGTGGTTTCTTAGCAGCTATTTGACCTTATTTGCACAGTCTCCTCTGAACAGTTAATGTAGAAATGTGTCTGCTACTGGAACTTTGTGTGGCATATCTCTAATCTGAGGTGCTGTTAACTTGCGATTTCTGAGGCGGATGACTTTTGTCCTCAGCAGCAGAGGTGACTCTTGGTCTTCCTTTTCTTCCTTTCCTTTAGTATTTATCTACAATGTAGAAAGTAGTAAAAATAAAGGGAAATGACTAAATGAGAAGGTGTGTCTTTTGACTGGGAGTGTAGTTCTTGGTTGATATAAGGCAAAAAATATCATAGGCACTCTAAGACAAAATGAAAAATATGAAATGCTATGCTATAATGTTTGCATGCTAACTTGCATATAAAAATAAGCTATGGATGTTGGAAAAGATTTACCACTTTTTTAGGTTGCTAACCTTCACATAGTTAATAAGCACTGAACAAAATACTTTTTAAAATGATGTTTAAATCCTCCATTATTACAAATTACCCCAAGGATAAAGTTGTGAATATATGTACTAAATTTCAACTGTAGGAAAAACATCCAAAGTTATGACAATTAATCACTGAACCATATATATATATATATATATATATATATATATATATATATATATATATATATATATATATATATATATATGTGTATATATATATATCGAAGAATCCATAGGTCCCTCATCCTATTCATGTAGCCCCTTCTGCCAGGGTTACTTGTGTAGTAGCATTCCAACAACGCCCTGTTTTCGTCTCTTGCCCACCGATGCCTTCTTGTTCCAGTAGCCCACTTGTCGTCAGGGTGCCCTGGTTCCTCAACACCTGACGCGGACCTTGTTGATCCGGGCGACGTCTGAGCCGGCATGCCTTCATATTTATCTGTCTCGCTCATGTCTGCGGTAGGCTCGCTTAGCATAGGGGGTCTAGCCTTAGGACCCTTACTGGATACAGACACCCCAGGCAGGAATCGAACTTGCGATCCTCTGCTCCAAAGGCGTGCTTCTTCTGGGCTATATTCTCAGCAGCATATTAAACATATCAGGTCCCCATAAGGAGAATCATGTGCTAACGGCTGTCTAAATGACTCGGGTAAAGTTTGTAGCATGCGTGCTTGTTGTTTTTGTCTGCTTCCACTTGTCTTTGCACTAGGGTGATGTCGGTGTAAATGTGCAGTCATATTCGTTGTGTTCCCACTAGTGCTGTCAGAGTTAATCTGAAATGACGTTAACGCCACAACACGGCAAATCTCGTTAACGAGCTACCGCGGATCGCCCCGTGCGTGGGGCTGGACAGCGTCAACACGTTAACGAGCAAACTGGGCTAACGCAGTAGTTCCCACCCATGTAATTGAGCATTGCGTGGCACATCCGACATACTGTTTTACTTTTGTCCATGACGCGCTTACCTTCAGGGTCATACGTCACATGAAGACCAAAATAGTTCCAAACGCCAGATCTGAATGAGGGTGGGGGAGGTTCAATTTGCCATGTTGCAACGAGCTTAGCTTCTGTCTTGCTAGCTTGCGCTGCGCTCAGTGGATCTGCGCTCGACAGTGCAGCCTAGGCGGAGTAGTCGAACGCAGATCCACTGAGCGCTCAACACAGACAGCATCGTCAGAAGAAAAGTTGATAAAATAAATTAAAAATTTTGTATTGTTCGATACGTATGCGTACCGAACCAAAAGCACTGTATCGAACGGTTCAATATCGATACGAGTATCATTGCACCCCTAATATATATATATATATATATATAAAAAGATTATTCAGTGTTGAGTTACTCCAGTGTGTGTGCACATGACAATGAGAGGAAGCGAATGCTTGGTGTATGGGGGGGATTGTTTCAAAGAGACTGTCCTCCTCCTTCGTGATCAGGTGTGGCGGTTGGAGCTCGTCTGTCTTCCCATCAGCTTGTTACCGTGACGATAAGAGCTGAGCCCTGTCCCCTTTTAGTGTCAGCCCTGGCGATGTCCACATCACAATGGTCAGACTGACAGTCTGAAAGAACAACATCTCTGTGTGTGTGTGTGTGTCTGTTTTTGAGGAGTGGCTGAGTAACACTGGCAGTTTGTCCCTTAGGATCAGTCTTTCCTGCATGACCCGCTGACCTCTGCAGACACACACACACACACACACACACACACACACACACACGGGCGGAGATTTCTACTAAACAACTGCACAGTGGCTTTACATGCTAAAACCACAACAACCAAGCAGATTAATTAATGTCACAGATTAGCATTGAAATAATTTACTTTTTTAAAATAATCAGTCTGTTATGTTTACTATCTTTTATTGGTGTGTTTACCTGTTTGTCACCAAAAAAAGGAATACCAAATACATTTACAACATTATTGTCTCCCTCCTGACTCCTGGGTATGTGTCTAGTGTAATGTATCCAGTCCTCTGGTTGTGTCAGTAAGGTCAGCATGAGGCAGAGAGAGGAGTCTTTACATTGTACATTTACAAGTATTTTCATTACTTTGTGTCAGAATAAGCAGTGTCTGCTGTCTGCTAAGAAGCCCCAGATGACATTTTGGAAAAGCAAACTAAGTACAATGACACAACAGCTTTCTTGCAAAGTCTTCACATATCAATCTTTCTCCATAATTCCTTCCACCTTGATAATATTACCAGTTCCAGACACACTGAAGCATCCGCACAGCATCCACACCATGTTTCACTGTGAGGATGTCGTACTTTGGATGGTACACCTCTCCCTGCTTTTCCAAACATAAGCAGCAACTCTTTGGCTGAATAGGTCTAGTTTCGTCTCATCTGATCCATTATGTGTATTCTTTCTTCCAGGTTTTTCTCAGTGCACTTCAGCAAGGCTTGAAGGTGTCTCTTGCGGAGAAGTGGAGTTTTTCTTGAATTGTCATTCTCTTCTTTGGTCAGAGGGCCCAGTGGCGTCAGCGTCCGGCAGCCTCGCCTCTGTCAGTGCGCCCCAGGGTGGCTGTGGCTACAATGTAGCTTGCCATCACCAGTGTGTGAATGTGTGTGTGAATGGGTGGATGACTGGTTGTGTAAAGCACTTTGGGGTCCTTAGAGACTAGAAAAGCAAATACAGGCCATTTACCATTTACTACAATTCCCAGCTTGGTTAAATCATTCACAGGTGTGTCGGCAGTTGTTCTGGGATCTTTATACACATCTCTCTCTGGTTTCTTGGATGAGTCTTTGAAATCCTTCGCTTCCTAACTGTGCCAAGCTTGTTCTGGATACTTCTCACTCCAGTTCTTGACAGTTGTGGTAACTTTGTACATCCATCTCCTGCTTTGCAAGCAGTTTGTTTTTCTCAAGTCTAAACTATTTTTCAGTTTTGGCATGATGCTTTCCCAAGTGACATCTCAAATACTTGCTGAAGTTTTTATACTTTTTTTTTTGACTTTATGTTTAAAAGTTAAACCTCAGCTTTAACTTGATTTTACAAGCTTTGAGCATTACAAAGTTAAAGCTCATCATTGCACAGTAATGTTCAGAGACTTCAGAGAGCCTGAATGAGGACTAACCCAGCTCTTACCACGTCTCCTGAATGTTGTGTAGGAAACCAAGCTCACTGAGGCTAGCCAAGGAAGGACCACAATAAAGTCTCCTTTTACACACACTCACTCCTAAACACACACACACACACACACACACACATTTATTAAGACAGAGCAGTGTAGCAGACAGGAAGGAGAGACAGTTCCTAAGACATTGGGGGGGAGGGAGGAACTGCTCTGCTATTTCCTGCGTCTGAGGAGGAGCATTAGACCTAAGACAATGTCACAGCCAATCACCTTCAACACTGTCACATGACTCCTTGCAGTTGGCCGTCTCATCATCTTTCCTTCTTCTTAAAGCTTTTGGACAAGCACCCAACCTGAAGGACCCGACTTGTCCAAACACACCTTCCTTCCATCTCCTCCTTTCTGTTGTTATTTTTCCTCTTTTCCAAACGCTCCTCCTCGTTCCTCCCTTCATCTTTCCTCTTCGTGTCCATGCCAGCTCATTGATCTCTGTCAGTATTGAATGTCAGAGACACGTTCAAAGATGCTTTTCGCTCCCCATTAATAATTCACACTGCCTGAATCATCAATAATAATTCTCACAGAGCAATCATCAGCTTTACCACCACCACTCTCTCTCTTTCTCTGTCCCCCATCCCTCTCTTCCTCTTTTTTATCCTCTTCCTGCCCTAGGCCATTCTTCCCTTGCACACCTTATTCCCTACTTAAACTCCTTCACCCTGTGATATCTCTTTTTGCTTATTCGGCCCACTTTTCCAGCCCTTTTATGTGTATCATATCTTTATCCTTTTTCCCTTGGCAAGGCACTTTTTGACGAGGTCAGTCTGTGCTTTTACATTGATGGATTATCTAAACATGACTGATTCCCACTGTACTCTAATGCAGCAAACAGTTGTGTTGTTTTCCTGTGATATTCCTCATGAAATAAGGCATTAACATTATTACTAGACTCACAGGGCAATCCTACTGCGGTCCTCTTCTTTAATGTGGCTATAACTCAAGCCATGTCAATCACCTGCTCAAAAATGAATGAGGATGGACTATGTGTCACCACCCAGCCAGTGTATATTTACTTTAATAGATATAGTGGAGAGGAGGAAGAGGTAGAGGAGGATAAATAGAGGCAAAAAGCCTCTCTTAATGTACATGTAAAACTCTCCAGTGGGCCCATGCCAAGTGTAAGTGGTTGAGTGATATTGGCAAAGGGAAAGAGGAGGGGATAGAGGGAGAGAAAGTGTCAGATTTAGGCATTTTCCTTAATGCTATAAGAGCTTATTGATATTTTGATTTTCACTGGGGGCCGGCAGGTGCTGAGGCAGCTGCTTTTTGCTCCGTCTCTTTACGGGTGAGAGATGTGGAGTTCATCCCATCCCGCTCACGGAAAACTGTTCGGAAAACTGTCTCCTGGGAATGTCGCCATGATCAGCTAGGGAGAGAGGGGGTGGGGGGGTGGGGTGGGGGGCTGTTTGTTGTTGCAGGCAGCGAAAACATGGGTCATCTGAGGTCCATCAGTTTGACGACTTATGTCATTTAATTCTTCTGATTAGTGGCCCCTCTCACAGAAAGAGATACAGATCTGGGCTTCATACTGTGATCACCTCATGACATCATAGGGTGAGAGCCAATCAGAATCATTGCCAAACAGAGATGATATGCAGGACTTTATTTTATATCACTGTAGTCAGGCCTGAGTCCATTTGTCTGACAAGCTGATCTAAAACTGGTTATCTCAAAAATTATGGTCAGGTTCCTTCAAAATTCTGTATGAATTTTCAGGGGCCTCAGAGGAGGTAATATTTTCACTGACCTTTTCTTTAGTATGGTGTCTACTGGCAACATCTCCATATTTTTATGTGAACTCCACCAGTGTGGTGTCCTGTTCTTTCCCTTTTTTTAATTTATAAAGCAATGATGTCCCCCTTTCTTGCTTGCGACCCTCTAATATGATGAAGCATGCCTATTATGTTTAACATTTTTAGAGGCATGAAAGGGCAAAAATGATGCAGTATATCACAATAAAAATCAGGGTGATGGAAACATGCAGGAGAATGTGCCCGGGAATTACTTATTTGCTCCACTGGAAAATCTGATCTGAACTGCAATCATGACATTAAGTATCTATTAGCTGCGGATACACTATATTATATTTTATAAATATCTGTTTTATTTTCTGTGCAGCATTAAGTTTAAATATGAATATATACAGTATATTAATATCTCAGGTGGGATCTGGTTGTCATGTACGTGTACATGTAACGTTGGAAACCACCGGGACATACAAGATTAAACTTTTTCTTATCAGAGAATAAAACTTTCTTCACCTTTCAATGTGCTCTCTTGCAAAGTCCAAACGCTAAGTTCTGTGGCATTCAAGGAGACGAGGCCTTTGAAGATGTTTTTTGCTTTTAATTTGGGTTGAGGACCGTCCAGTATCTTGACAGACAGCCAATTGGATCCTCCGGCTCACTGCTGAAACTAAGTACCTGACTGTAAATGACAATGAATCCAAATTTTTGCACAATTATTGACCATAATGGATTGCTGGAACTTTGCTGGACAAGTGCAAACTAAAATGAATGTACACAGTATAAAAAGTTTGTCTTAATCTTATTCTTTTAAAGTTACAGAAATTCTGCACATTTAATATGGACTGGAATGCAATTCAATTTAGAAAAAATATATTGTTTTAAAAAATCTGGATCTAGTAAATTATTTTGAGCATTTAGCTTTTGAGTATATATAATATCAACAATTCCTTTTCTGACACAATTCTGTCGTGCTTTAGTCGTTCATTGCTACAAGCAACTCAGTCATGAGAGTGAACAACAATGCATCATCATTGGATGTGAGTTGAATCCAGATGTACTCATCTAAATTCATGAGCGATATATATAAAAGGTATTCCAAATGATTGCAATTTGCTGCTTGACTCATCATTTAGTGTTATAGAAGAAAGCACGAAGAAAATGAAAAATAATCATAAGGATGAATAAAGCTGTACTGAATGTATTAGAGTGGACGGGTTTCTCTGGCTGTGGTCACTAAGTGCTATTCTCTGAACCACTGCTGATTTGCACATTTACAAAGCAGTTATATGACACCACTGAATGGAGGCAAATGGGATGGGGCTGCTTGCTTAATTACACTTTCCCCTCTGTAAACTGTAACTTGATCATGTCCTTTTTTATTAATCAGACACCTCTTTTAACATTTCTTAATAAAAAAAAAATGTTATTACTAAATTATGACATTGATTAATCAAACAATATTTACATGTCTCTAAAATTCAGCACAGATTTATGAAAAATATATTGTTAAAAACTGAACAACTTGAAAAATATAAAAAGAATATAACTTAGCACAATGTAAGAAACAGTACAACTTCACAAAATACTTAACTGTAGGCAACAACGAGCAGTTTTAGAAGAAAGTAAAGAGGACCTTTAGTGTATTATTTAAAAAGTAGATATAATGATGCTGTTTAAAGGTACAGTTATTTTAGTTTATTAAATAGAAAAAAATATCTTTTTACATATACACCTATTAGTGTGTAATTATGTCTTCCAACAAACTGATGCATTCACATCAACTTAGAATAATCACATTAAAAATACATCGGGGCAGGCGTTGGTTTGTGGAAGCTTCTATGTTCCATATTACACACTTTTCCTCTGATTGACAGTTTAATTGCACATTGCATGAAAAACCTCTCAGTCCTACAATGTAAGATCAACTTCAAAGAAAGCTTCACTAACTCTGACTAACAGCAGCTAATGCCAGCTAACAGTAGCTAACATCAGGGGTTACTGATAGAGAAGTTCATGCTGTCTTCGACGAGTCAACAGAGTATGGCTGTAAACAGCTGAGGTAAACAGCAGACTGACAGCCTACACTCATTAGAAATGAACAGTGGCCAGTGCTATTTGTCCTACTGCAGCCACCATAATCCGAATTATGCATTTGAATTGGCAAGTTTAGGAAAACTGAATTCAACTGACTGCAATCTGCAATCTATTGACATCTAGCAGTGAGATTTTACAAACTGTAATTTTAATTAATGAATACCCTTGGAGAATTTTAAATGCAAAGAGATACAAATATTGTATATCTAATGAATAGCTCTGTGGTATTTTAGAGACAAAGATAAATGATACTTCCTCTTCACACACTGCAAGAAGGGAAAGCATTGCAGATTGTGAGAAAGTGAGAGGTTTTTGTGTCTCATTCACCAGAGACAAGCCTGAAGGCACGCTCACAAGTTCTATGTAGTTCTGGCGTGGCTGGCAGTTGTTCCATTTTCACAGTACTTACCTCACTTCAGGACCATTGTTCTTTGACTTACTAAGTAAAGGTGAAATATTGTCAGTGATGCTCAGTTAATAGAAAATCTCTCACACCTGTTTAAAAACAAAACAGTACAAACAGTCAAAAAACAACAAGGACTAAATAAAATAAAATAAAATAAAATAAAATAAAATAAAATAAAATAAAATAAAATAAAATAAAATAAAATAAAATATAAAAACACCACTGATTTGTGAACTGTTGTCTGACTGAAGCCCACAAGGCACGGATATTTAACACCTGTAGAGGTCATAGCAGGCCTCCCTCAGCTGCCTGGACTTAATTTCTGAGAAAAGCCCAACATGCCATTAGACCTGGGCATGCAGAAACAATCTTCTGCAATAAAGTTTGATAACTACTCACTTTCATAATCTGGGAGAGAATTTGCATTCATGATTAGAGCTCAGGAATTTTGACAGAAATACTAGAATTAAATGTTTTTCTAACATTTAGATCACTAATAAAAGCAGACCCTCACATCTTTAGTCATTAATTGCTATAACTTGTTTATATATACTTTTAACTAACTCCTGATAGTATCATATTTGAGCAAGTAAGAAACAAACAAATTAATAATTATTATTAATTAGATTAAAAAGTACATAATGTAACATGATTTTAATAAATGAAAAAATGGCCTGTATTTATATAGCGCTTTACTAGTCCCTAAGGACCCCAAAGCGCTTTACATATCCAGTCATCCACCCATTCACACACTGGTGATGGCAAGCTACATTGTAGCCACAGCCACCCTGGGGCGCACTGACAGAGGCGAGGCTGCCGGACACTGGCGCCACCGGGCCCTCTGACCACCACCAGGAGGCAACGGGTGAAGTGTCTTGCCCAAGGACAAAACGACAGAGACTGTCCAAGCCGGGGCTCGAACCGGCAACCTTCCGATTACAAGGCGAACTCCCAACTCTTGAGCCACGATCGCCAGTAATAAAGTAATAAAGACACTTTAAAACAGAAAATATGTAAGATGTCCTTGTGAATGATCTATTTCTTGGTGTTTGTATCCTGTGTGTTTGTGTGTGTGTGTGGGGGGGGGGCAGAGTGATTGGTGGTAAGGGATATCTAACACCTAAGAGGACAGACTCACCTGAAGCCGGTGCCAGTTTTCACTTCCTGTACTTATCGATACCTGCTTCCTGTTGCAGGAGGAAGTGGCCACGCAGCACGCAGCCTGAGTGAAACTGGAGAGAGTGTTTGCGCTTCTACATTGGGATTGTGTCGGCAAAAAAATCAGCCTCCGGATAAATTATGGATGAGAGTGATGGAAGGGATAAGAAGGAGAAGAGCAGGAGGAGGGGGAGACAGAAGGAGGAGGTCTGATGTTATAGTGTTATCTTCTGTTTTACTGAAACAGCTGGAGAGGCGAGAGGGAGAGAGGTGACACACACCCACACAGTGTCAGGGTTACACAGTGCAACGGCCTGTTATCCCACCTCCTGTCACTGTAATGAAGAGCGAACAGGTATTATTACCAGAGAAGAAACTTCATAACTTAAGTTTTGCATTGAGGTAAAAGTTCAAGTTAGAATTTTTGTCCTTTTCATGCTCCTGAGTGAGTTGAAAGAGGGAAAAAGGAATAAAAAGAAAGGTTAAAAAAAGGGTAAAAAATTAAGGAGACCGGAGAAAACATCAAAAATAAGATGAAAACAGTAGAAAGGAAAGGAGCAATAACTGAAGGGACATAAGAGAAAGAAAATAAGAGGAATAAAATAAAGGAGGAAAGAAAAGGAGGAAAGAAAGGAAAGAAAGAAGGGAAGAAAGAAAAAGAAAAAAGAGAACGTATTCATTAAATGAAGAAGGATGGAAAGAATTAATAGAGGAAGTAAATAAGACACATTTCCCAAGAGACCAAAAGAAGGGGAGAAAAAAATAATATAGAAAAAAATGGAGAGAAAATAAAACAATGGATGCAATTAATAGGTTTAAGAATAGGGTGAAAACATAAGGTGCACTGGATTAAGGACGGAAAACACAAGAATAGTTAGAGATAAAGAAAACAGCATGTAAAACAAAAATAAAAGTGAGAGAAGAGAAAATGGAGGAACTGGTTTAGGGAAAAAGTTAAATATGAAAAAGGTGGTGAAAGTGGACTAAAAAATGAGAAAACCTCAATAAAGACAGAAGTGACAGACACCAAAGACAGATGGTCATGAAGAAGAGAGCTTGTGTTATTTAGGCTAAATATAGAATTTGAGAACAAATTTAACAGCAAATGTAAAAAAAAACAAGTATTCTTAAAGTGCCCTTTACTAAATACTTGAGTAACTGTAACTAGTTACTTAAGCAGGGTGTCGCTGACCCTGAGTATATTTTCCGAGACCTGGTGATCGCCCTGACTGTGATGATTCCACGCAGGAGGAGACATGCAGGACAGACTGAGTGAAGGGAAACAGCAGTGAGTTAAAGACAAGCCCTCATTTGATCCATAATTGATCGCCTTTATGTGAGATGGCTGGTGAGTGGAGTCTGATCTAGATAACAAGCGCACCTACCTGCGCTGTGACGGCTGTACGTGACCGCAAGTTAGAGAGAGGCGAGCGGGAGAGTGCCTCGCTTCCATCTCTTGATGTTTTTTTCCCCTCTTTTCTCTTTTAATGAGTGTCAGAATGCAGGTTTCTTTTCTGAGGTGGAGGGGGTGGCAGGGGAAGGATTGAGGGAGGGAGAAAAACAAAACAACAAGAAAGCAGAAAAAGACCAAAAGAACAAGCGTTTCTGATAAAGTGCTTACGGAGCGTTCATCGCAAGTTCTGCAGACATGCGGTTGAGCACTGATGTAGGGCACAAGCCCACAAGTCATGAGGGGGTTTATATCAATGATTAGAAGCACACGGCGGGAACAGAGAGCAGGAAACACAGATACGACTGGGCATAAAATGCTAATACAATGATTTTCACTAATGGTATGTTCACTAAAGTGATGGCCACTCTTTAAAAGCCTCCTTTTAATCATTCTATCACATTTGTATGATTTTATTGTGCCAGGCCAGACTCCATGTACAGTTTCAAACTGCATGCACCATTCATAACTGGTGACCTGTTGAGACTTCAAAGGGTCACCAATGTCACAATGGAAAGCCAGTTTGCCGTTCATGAGGCGCACTGTTCAGACTGTTACATTCTTCAATCTTTTTGTTTTGGCTTCAAAGACCTTAAAATTGGAAGTCTGTGATTAGAAGGCTGTATATAAAAGACGGCTGTCACTGTGACATCACTCATCCATTTTGAACTGAGCATTTTCACAATTTTAGAAATTTTCAAAAGGCGACATCACAGTGAGGGTATGAATGTTTGCTGAGGTCGTGAATCAAGGAAGCCAAGGGTTGTTTACCCACATAATTGTATCCAAACAAACCAGAGGAGTCGCTCCCTGCTGGATATTTGAAAGAATTTTGGTTTAAGGGACCTCAAAGGTACCAAAATCAGAAGCTATATCCACCAGGCCTGTCCAAAAATTGATATTTAGATATTAATTGATAACAAAATAAAGCACCTTGAGGCAACTGTTGCTGTGATTAGGCTCTATATAAATAAAACTGAATTGAACTAAATAGAATTTAACATAACGACTAGCGGACTATGGGTGGGGATGAAATATCGAGCTGTGACAGAGCAGATTATGGACACACGGTGAACTAAGTTTGTCGCTGGCTGTACAGAGCAGTGGGGTAATGGTAGCTGAACTGAACAGAGAGCCCACAGTGTGAAATAACTAATTAGAGCTAATAAAGAGTGCCTGAGTTAGATTTCAGGCCTGGAAAGCACATCTGATGATGTAAAGAGCAGTGTGAATGCTGGATGAGAAAGGCTGCAGCCAGATGTGGACAAGACAAGGAACTTTAAGTTTTCTAATTTCACAATAAATTATTAACACGTGTTTCTTATTTTGTCATAGCCAGCATTGTTGTCATTTTTTAAAATCCAGGCTGCGAAATGATCTAAAGAATGTGCAAAATGAATAGTGTGAGCTCAGACACTGATGTTGGATGAGAAGCCCTGGCTCACAGTCTCCCATAGTGTTCCCACAAAGCTGGGAGCATGAAATTGTCCAAAACATCTTGATGTTCTGAAGCATTAAGAGTTCTTTTCAGTGGAACAAAGGGTCTGAGTCCAACTCCCAAAGAACAACACTACATCATAATCCCTATAAATGCTTGTAGAACCTGTCTCCGTGCCTAGTTGCTTGATTTTACACACCTGTGTCCGTGGAACACCCGAATTCAATGATTTTTATGGGTGAGCGGATACTTTGGGCAATATAGTGTATGAATTCTTCGCCATTACTTCTGCCATGGTGGGATGAGGTCAGATCCTCCCCAGACTATTCAATGTGATCTCCAGGACCAAGTTTGAAATTCTAGTATTGTGGCAACACTAATGTCCACATAGTCTGTAGCTGCAAACCAGAGCTGTGCAGTCTAAAAGATAGACATTCACCTGAAGAAAAGAGTGCTGCATTAACAGTTGAGGAATTACAACCAGTTTTATACAAAATTGCCCATTTTCAGAAGCTTAAAAATAATTGGACAAATCAAAATAAATTTTAAATATTTAAAGTGGATGAAAATCTTTTGCAGTCGGCGATGGCTGGATAACTAGTATAAATTAACATCAAATGCTGTGTTTCTCTTGAGATGCTCTCCCAGGCCTTTGCTGCAGGTATCTTCAGTTGCTGCTTCATTCTTGTTTTCTTTGTGCTCTTGAGTTTAATCACTTTGCTGGGCAGATGTTGTTAAGCAGTTTTACTAAGCAAAGTAAGAATCTGCAATCATCCAAGTTTAGTTGTCTTCTCTGGTCTTTCAGGCCTCTTTGGTGTTGCTTAGTTTTGGCAGTCTATTCTAAAAATGCATCAGCTTGTTGTATCAGCTGGCTGTGCCTAATGTTTTTGCTATCTGAACAGTTTACTTTGGTTTTTAAGCCCAATGATGCCCTACTTCACTTGCACTGGCATCTCTTTGGACCTCAATTCTAAGTTAAACAATTGGAGTTAACTTGAGAACTCCAGATTTATCTGCCTAATTTTCAATAAAATAACAAAGGTATAGGCCCTTCTGGCTATGAAAGTACCTGTCTGTCAATTGTACATATGACAAAAGGGGGGTTGTGTATAAAAAAGGCTTTAATTCTTAAACAGTGAATGTAATACTTCTGTTAAACCCCTTGAATTAATGCTGAAAGTCTGCACTTCAGTCACTTATTAATTGTTTCATTTATAATCCAGCACAGTGGTGTGCACATGCAAAATTAGAAACGCTATAATATTGTCCAAATATTTATGGACAGCAGTTGGGAACACCTGAAACAGATAGCTATATAAAAACTATATGTAGCTTGCCATCACCAGTGTGTGAATGGGTGGATGACTGAATGTGTAAAGCGCTTTGGGGTCCTTAGGGACTAGTAAAGCACTATACAAATACAGGGCATTTACCATTTTATATGTAAAATGTTGGAGTGGCCGGAGCATTGTGGTACTTGAGTTTTACTTACAGTTACCTGTGTAGAACTTGACACATTTCAAATGAAAATTTGGCATTATAGTTATGATGGAAAATAAGTAAAAATCTTCTTCGATAACTGGGAAGTTTTCATCCATCCATTAAACAGCTTCTGTCCCTCACTTCCTCGTCTATGACTACAGGCAGGAGAATTTGTTTACTTCTGCCATCACAAAATGTAGAAAAAGACAAAAGAGACTGGAGACAAAAGGGTAATGGCCCATCCAATAGAAGAGATGTTTGTCTTCTTTAAAGCCATGAGTTTTATTAATAAAACAACAGTGGCTGTCACAGTGTGCGCTTCGTTCTCGACAGGACAGCAGCAGGAAGGCTAATGTGATCACAGCATCGAGCCCCAAGAAGCACAAGAGATACAATCGCTTTTCTAAACAAATAGAGTGAATGATGAATACTGCAACAACAAAATGCCAATAAAAAGCGAAAGGGTTTTAATGACTCTGCTCAGTAAGCGAGAGGCCCTCTGTCTCCTTCATCTCCCCACTTCCCCCCACCTGTCCTCTCCTCTTTCCACTCGTCTCTCTCCCTCTCCTCCACCTTCTCCTCCACCTGTCTGTTCTCGCAGACTGCCGCTGACTGCCGGAGACGTTGCTGTGCAATGAGCTCTGACTGTGAGCTCGGCTGGTTTGGGACGCTGGGCTGATGTGACAAGCGCTGTCCTGGTCCTGCCTGGCCCCGTCTCCAGTGTGACACAGAGTTTGTGGTGAGTGGCTATCTCCATGGTGACAGGGTTGTCGCAGGATGTTGGGCAAGTAAGAAAATAAGACCACCTGTCTATTACTTAACAGGTGTGGGAAAGAGTTGAGAATATATGCTGCATTAAAGGGAACCTGGGAAGTCGGATAATGGAAACTCGTGTTAAAAAGTAATGACATTATACATGAGTGTACTGTGTTTTTTGCAGTGTTTAAATAGCAGAAGTACTCAAACAATAAATGCACAATACCATCACAGTTTAGATTAGCAAAAACGACAAAAAACAACCCAAACAAATAGGGCAAACCACCAGAAAATATAAAGAAAAGTAAAGAAAATAAGATTGGAAAAAAACGACACTAACCCATAGCAAACCCATACTCTCATAAAGGATGTTAAAATTCTCCACAATGTTTGTGTTATTTTGTTACAACACGTGTTAAATGAAGTTGCACATTGTGACAAGTAGTGGATGATGAGACACTGATCAAAGCAGTCAATGTCACTTCAGTTATTAAAAAAAAACCCCACCCCACTCAGAAGGGGGAAACTATTCTTTTTTTTTTTTTTTTTTTTGGACCAAGCTTTAAACACGCTTTTTTTTATGGTTTGAAGTTGGGGATTGACTTTGTTGTGGTGCATTTCTGAGTTTGCAGCCAACTCCAGAGGTTGCTCCCTTGTTAAATATTCAGCACATGTACAAGTAACCAATGTGAGCCCATATGAGCCTGTGAGTTTCATGTATTTTTGTACTCTTGGGTCTGGTGAGAAGAGAAGCGATTTGTCATAGAAACAAATATACATTAAGCAGTGCTTTTCAACAACATCTTGTGGGAAAATTGAAAGTTTAGCTTGTAGGAGTACTCTGCAACTTCTTAGACTGAAAAGAAAATGTTTGCCAGTCTAAGAGTTAGACAGAGGACTCTTGTTAATACAGCTCAAGCCGGATCTTTTGGTTTGGATAGTGCTAAAACAAGGGGCTGATTTTTCACAATGTTGAGGAGGTCTAACTGCAAAATCTAACATTATATTACTAAAGCTATTTAATTCAACCAGATTATTTGTTACAAGAGTGTGAAGAAATGAGGCTACAGTCCCACACACCAAAACAAATTCCTATCCCAATGAGGACACACATACTATCTCTCTTTTAGTGTTTACGTATGAACACAAAGCCAACAACAAAGAGTGAAGATGAAAACTAAGGCTTTAAGCCTGAGTACTTCTCACTGTCTTTGCTAACTGTTAAAGATCAGGCTATTGCTGCTGGGCTGGGGTCAGAGGTCTTCGCTAGCTTTGTATTAGCTTTTTTTGTGTTTGCAGATGCTTGCAAAAAGCCAAAATTGTAGCAGTATTTTCTGTCAGCTTGCTCTTTACCATGGCACTCTTGTTTAGATATATTTGTTTGATGGCATTTTCCCTTCTATCCACCCGGCGTGCAGAGAACCTTTGTTGTGGTGTCATTACTGAATTTAGTAATGTGTTACATTACTGCGTTACTGAAAAATGTACTGTGGTTACACCCAACATTGATTGCAGCTAAACTGCTTTTCTAATCAATAATCAGGTAATAAGCAGAATATGTGCTGTTAGTAGGCACTCTGCTGTAATCTATTCTAAGGGGTTTTTTGTTTGTTTTTGTCCAATTCAAGATAATGGGGTCTTTCCCAGCTGTCAGGGAACTGAATATCCCTTCAGCTTGATTTTTCAATAATCCATCATCTGAAACAAACATCATAGGCGCTTTGCAGGACTTGTCAGAAGAAGCTTGTTGTCGATGGGTGTTTACCTGTGGTAAATGGAGACTCTGCTGTGCAGGTGTGAACTTGCTGAAAATGTCTGTCAGTGGAATGCAACTGGATATTAATTACAAATATAAATGTGCAATTTTTACACATCTGACTTTGTCTCCAATGCAGAAATTCTCCCACCTGCTCCTGTTCAGCTTCACATTGTCTCACAGCTGGAAACAGCCATCCAGTGTTTATAACACTCATTCAGCTGATATTCTATACAGAACTGAAAGAGGCAAAACCACAGTAAATTCATCCTGATTGAGCACCAAATAAAATAAAAAGTGTCACCACGCTGCCACCAGAGTACCATTAGATAAATGCAAAATAAAACCTTAAGTGCCATAATCACCAGGGTGCAATTAAATATGAAATAAAAATGTCAGAGGAATAGACACCAAATGACCATAACTGCTGTCCCATATCAGCATCACCAGGCCACAGCCGTAAAGCTCGTGTTTGTTTGCTCTTCTCCATTTTACTGGTGTGTTTTTATGGTCAGGCCTCAATCATATACAGTATCTTAATGACGATGGTAATTAGACAGTGGGCTGCAGGGATGATTTAGCCACACCAAAATGTAGTGGAGGAGAGAGGTGGGATGTATGAAGCCAGAGGAAAACAGGACAAAAGCAGGGAAAAAGTGAACGAGTGGGGCAATTGATCTGCGGGTCATAAACAGCTTGGGGTCAGAATCATGAGCTTCTCTTTGCTTAATACAATTAGTCAGACTTTACTCTGCAGCTTCATACGCATAAAAACACCTCCTGTGTTCTTTTATTAATACACTGGGGGATATCAATGATAAATAAAGAGTGTGTGTGTACGTGTGAACAAGCAGGTGGAGTAATGATTAGATTTCCATTAGTAAAAGGGTTAAAAGGGGTAATGAATGTGTGTGTGTGTGTGTGTGTGTGTGTGTGGACATACAGCACTGTTAATGTCTGTGTGTATGGAGTAAGAGGTGAATTAAAAGTGCATTGACTATGTGGCAACACATGCTATATATTAAGGCCGGGCAAAGCTGCCTCAAGCCAGAGGACCTATTCATCTTGCGCAGAAGCCCACCCCTCCAACCTCGATAAAACCACAACCCCCACACGCCCACATCCAACTCCACCTAACCATAGACCCCTCCCCTCTGAGTGCATAATCAAATTAATTAACAGGCTTTAGATCCCACGCTCATTAATCTAACCACAGTGGTCAGCGAAAAGAGAGCCAGTAGGGAATAAGTTTGACCGTGGCAGTGATCTAATGAGTCAAAGGCAAATTTTTATTTTGGTTTGTTTACTTTTGTAGTTGTTGCAGTCTGAAGTTAGCATAAAGAGATCAGATGTGGTTACAACTTCTCATTCATAGCGTTGCTGATCTTTACTCAGGGACTGAACTGTTAATCAGGCATGTTTGTTTTTTTTGTAGCACAACGTATAAACATAACTAATATTTTTACTGCTAGTAACTGTTGCTAGCAGCTGATAATTGAGGTAGTCCTGCTTTATGATGCATATCATATGTGGATGGACATCTGTCTTATAAAGCTGTATCAGGTATCCATGAGAAGGGAAGATCTATTCAGAAAAATCTACGGTACTCTGTGTTTACAACGCCACACGTCAGCAGCAGCAGTGCACCAGTTTCTCACAGGTGAGCTGAGAGCATGGAGGAAGCTAACAGCCAAAGGTCAGCAGTTTGGAGGTATTTCACGTCTGCCAAATAAACAGTGTTTCTCGGTATGTTTGCAATAGCTTGTGGCCTAACTGTGAACTGTGGTCTAGTGAGTTGAGACTGTGAAAAATTTCCAACAACAACAATGCTTTCCTTCTTGACTTGTCACTTGCTTGCTAGTTTTCACTCGTGTTATATTCAGAGTAACACTTGCTATGAACTTTTTATTGCAATTACATTAATATAATGTGTCATCATCAACGTGACTAATATTTTGCTTTGATTGTCTGTTATCAGCTCCAAGCTGACACATATCTTGCTATGAAGTGCCACAGTGAGAGAAAGGAAAAACTAGCATGACCTTAAATAAGATGACAGATGAAATAAGTAAAAGTTAATATGAACAATGTAAAACTTGTCCTTGTATTCATTTAGGCCCTTTTGTTATTTATTATATAGTTAATGGTCATTAAAAATGTGTACTGATCAAAATCATGAGGCACTGCTCTTCTCTGCGCTACCTTTATAGTGTAGAGCACTACCTTTACAAATGTAAAGAATAGAATAGAATAGAATAGAATAATCCTTTAATTGTCCCACAAGGGGAAATTTGGTTGTAACAGCAGCCAGAAAGACACATATACAAACAAACAGTACACAGGACACAGAACAGAAACATACACAATTTTTCTTACATGTTTACATATGGACAATGGTTACTATAAACAGAGTACTGTACAGTTATTAAATAAAATAAAAATAACTACAGATAAAAGGCAAACCAGGTTGTAGTGCGAATCGGTTGATTAAATTATTGCAGTTACAGCGCAGATGTAAACATCTATGTTTGTTGGGAGCAGTTCTGATTGTACAGTCTGACAGCTGCAGGGAGGAAGGACCTGCGGAAACGCTCCTTCATGCATCTAGGATGCAGCAGTCTCTCACTGAAGGAGCTCTGCAGTTCAGCAACGTTTACATGCATGGGGTGGGAGACTCTGTCCATCAGAGATGTTATTTTGGGCAGAGTCCTTCTGTCTCCCACCACCTGCACTGGGTCCAGGGTGCATCCCAGAACAGAGCTGGCCTTCCTGATGAGTTTATCCAACCTCTTCCTCTCAGCTGTTGATAAACTGCTGCTCCAACATACCACACTGTAAAAAATGACAGATGCCACCACAGAGTCATAGAAGTGTTGTGGCTCCAGTCCAGTTTATTATTCAGTATTAAAGTATTGGTACTTGACTTATATTCGTAACTTGCCCAGTTTTTATAACTTTCCTTATGTACACCACCACTAGATGTTAAATTAATAACACAAAAACCAATAATCCATAAATATAGGAATTAAAACCATTTATTATGAATAGGCTATACAGGGAGTGCAGAATTATTAGGCAAATGAGTATTTTGTCCACTTCATCCTCTTCATGCATGTTGTCTTACTCCAAGCTGTATAGGCTCGAAAGCCTACTACCAATTAAGCATATTAGGTGATGTGCATCGCTGTAATGAGAAGGGGTGTGGTCTAATGACATCAACACCCTATATCAGGTGTGCATAATTATTAGGCAACGTCCTTTCCTTTGGCAAAATGGGTCAAAAGAAGGACTTGATAGGCTCAGAAAAGTCAAAATTAGTGAGATATCTTGCAGAGGGATGCAGCAGTCTCAAAATTGCAAAGCTTCTGAAGCGTGATCATCGAACAATCAAGCGTTTCATTCAAAGTAGTCAACAGGGTCGCAAGAAGCATGTGGAAAAACCAAGGCGCAAAATAACTGCCCATGAACTGAGAAAAGTCAAGCATGCAGCTGCCAAGATGCCACTTGCCACCAGTTTGGCCATATTTCAGAGCTGCAACATCACTGGAGTGCCCAAAAGCACAAGGTGTGCAATACTCAGAGACATGGCCAAGGTAAGAAAGGCTGAAAGACGACCACCACTGAACAAGACACACAAGCTGAAACGTCAAGACTGGGCCAAGAAATATCTCAAGACTGATTTTTCTAAGGTTTTATGGACTGATGAAATGAGAGTGAGTCTTGATGGGCCAGATGGATGGGCCCGTGGCTGGATTGGTAAAGGGCAGAGAGCTCCAGTCCGACTCAGACGCCAGCAAGGTGGAGGTGGAGTACTGGTTTGGGCTGGTATCATCAAAGATGAGCTTGTGGGGCCTTTTCAGGTTGAGGATGGAGTCAAGCTCAACTCCCAGTCCTACTGCCAGTTTCTGGAAGACACCTTCTTCAAGCAGTGGTACAGGAAGAAGTCTGCATCCTTCAAGAAAAACATGATTTTCATGCAGGACAATGCTCCATCACACGCGTCCAAGTACTCCACAGCGTGGCTGGCAAGAAAGGGTATAAAAGAAGAAAAACTAATGACATGGCCTCCTTGTTCACCTGATCTGAACCCCATTGAGAACCTGTGGTCCATCATCAAATGTGAGATTTACAAGGAGGGAAAACAGTACACCTCTCTGAACAGTGTCTGGGAGGCTGTGGTTGCTGCTGCACGCAATGTTGATGGTGAACAGATCAAAACACTGACAGAATCCATGGATGGCAGGCTTTTGAGTGTCCTTGCAAAGAAAGGTGGCTATATTGGTCGCTGATTTGTTTTTGTTTTGTTTTTGAATGTCAGAAATGTATATTTGTGAATGTGGAGATGTTATATTGGTTTCACTGGTAAAAATAAATAATTGAAATGGGTATATATTTGTTTTTTGTTAAGTTGCCTAATAATTATGCACAGTAATAGTCACCTGCACACACAGATATCCCCCTAAAATAGCTAAAACTAAAAACAAACTAAAAACTACTTCCAAAAACATTCAGCTTTGATATTGATGAGTTTTTTGGGTTCACTGAGAACATGGTTGTTGTTCAATAATAAAATTATTCCTCAAAAATACAACTTGCCTAATAATTCTGCACTCCCTGTATATTTGAGAGTTATACTCCAAAACTGGTAAATATGGATACTGCCACAGTAGTAAGTTGGTCTTGCAACAGTATGTCACATTTTACAAAAGCTGATTTGGTTGATTTAGAAGTACACTTGTGCTGTTCAAAAACTGAAAAGACCCAACAAAAACCTGAGCTGAGTGTTTCTGGGGGACCTACTGTATCAGATAAACTTTTGGAGGCAGTCCAGGTTCCAGTGACACCAGAAGAACTCATTCCAGTGGTTTTAAAGGACTTTGATTTCAGACAAAACTTGAGACTTTTTAACTAAATTTGATGAAAAGGGCACAGATACAATTTTTTTTACAGCATGGCGCAGAGGCTAGAGAGGAGCTTGATCGTCACAAAGCCTTGATGTAACACTGTGTAACACTGCGTATGCACAGATAAGGCCTCAGAGAGCATTTTTTGCACTTGGCTCTCTTGATAGTGTTTATTATTAAGTTAAGAAGGCAGTTGTGAAAGCATGTGATTGTCTCCAAAAGCATGCAAGAAAATATTTAGAAACTGAAAGAAGGGAGGAAGAATAGATTTATGTTATATTTGATCAGGATTTTTTTTTTTATTTCACACACTGGTGCACTGCTGTAAAGGACAACAATGTGACAATCTGTGTAATATGATGATCTTAGAATAGTTTAAGTCTACTCTGCCTTCTCACCTTAATATTCATGGGTGGATACCATTCTGAAGAATCATGTAGTTGGCATAAAAGTCTGGAAGGATGCTCTTCAGGTAGTGGTGCTCTAAAAGTTTAGTGTCCTTGTGTTGAGGGCATCACATAGAAGCATTGCACATCAGGGGTAAAGAAAAAATGGAAAGTTCAATAGGCATAAAAAGCCAGCTCCATTGTACTCAATTTTAGTAGTGGAGAGGAAATTCAAAGATCTGATTCTGGATTGTGTGGCTCCGTTGCTAAAGAGCAAGGCTGGGAATAACTACATGTTGGCTGATGGGTAAAAGTACTTGCTATCCTGCAGTGTTTCCCTCGCTCTTTATTAAATCTCAGGGACTTTAAAAGTTTTCACCACTTTCATATCAAGTTTTGATGTTCCAAACATGGTGCAAACTGACCTTAGGAGTAATTTACCGTATATTCTGTTTCTCTACCACTGTTGTTTTGCACTGTGACAAATTCCTCGTTTGTGTACAAACATGGCACTATGAGGCAAAATGAAACTACTTTCTGATAGGAAAGCTGAAGGCTGAATTCTGAACCAGGGGATCAGGTTTTGGCCCAGCTGCCCATGATAGGCTCAGAATTCAGAGACATTGTTGTTGTTATTTCAGCTTTATACACTGGATGTGTAAGGGTTGGGCTGAGGTACAAACACCTGGTCTCGGTTTTATGGAGGGATGATCCCGGTCAGTATTCGTTGTTGGGATTGCTTTCTCCAGGTCCTAAATAACAGCGCATTTGTGTTGTACCTCGTCAATCTCTAGCTGTGAAAGCAGTTCCTTCTTCTGAATGTTGGAACACTTTAGCTACTAGTTGTTTCGCCATCTGGATGCTTGGTATTGAAGACTCCATAGGTCCCACATCCTCTTCTGCTACGATTACTTGCATATATATAAATTCTCCTTGCGTCCCCGCAGGTGGTCTTTCATCCTTCAAGCTCGGGTTGGCCGGGGAGCTTGTATTTTTTATTTTATTTAAATTTTTGGATCAACAATTTCAATTAAGCTGAAAATCTGAACTTCAGTTGCATCTTAATTGTTTCCTTTCAGACTGCTGCTTTTCTTGTGCGCAGCTGAAATTGTGAAAACTGTATCATTACCCACATATATGAAGAACTATCTCTATATCAGTGGAAAGTTATTATTAGTCTTGCTAGACCTTCCTCTGTGGTAAAAGCATTGCTAACCCCACTGACACAATCTGGTTTTTGAAACCTGCCCTGTCTGTTTTGTCAATCCACTCCAGCTGTGGAGTTTATTTTTGATCATAACTCTGTCTCACCTTTTTAAATTAATTAATAGATGATACCACAAGGATGCAGGCGCTGTACCTGCTAATGAATTCACTAGAGTGAGCTGTAGGAGATT